>NC_069503.1:354196896-354409788 GCF_027579735.1 Bombina bombina | reverse complement strand
AATTATGCAATGAAACTGCATTGATGTCCTTAACATTGAGATACATATATAATATATATATATAATACATGTCTATATATATATATATATATATATATATATATATATATATATATATATATATATGTATATATATATATGTGTACATATGCATTCATGTATTTATATGTGCATATATGTATTTACAGACATATATAGAGACATAGATATAAGTGCATTGGAGCCCTTTGCAGTTAAGTAGATGAAAAATTGTAAAAGCATATTTATATAGTGGATATAAAAAGTCTACACACCCCTGTTAAAATGTCAGGTTTCTGTGATGTAAAAAAACGAGACAAAGATAAATAATTTCAGAACTTTTTCCACCTTTAATGTGACCTATAAACTGTACAACTCAATTGAAAAATAAACTGAAATCTTGTAGGTAAAGGAAAATAAAAATAAAAAATTAAAATAATATGGTTGCATGAGTGTGAACACCCTTAAACTAATACTTTATTGAAGCACCTTTTAATTTTATTACAGCACTCAGTCTTTTTGGGTATGAGTTTTTCAGCATGGTACATCTTGACTTGGCAAGATTTGCCCACTCTTCTTTGCAAAAACACTCTAAATCTGTCAGAATGCAAGGGCATCTCCTGTGCACAGCCCTCTTCAGATCACCCCACATATTTTGAATTGGATTCAGGTCTGGGCTCTGGCTGGGCCATCCCAAAACTTTAATCTCCTTCTGGCGAAGCCATTCCATTGTTTTATTTATTTATTTGAGGTTAACATAACAACCACCAAATGTCGACAGAGTTCAGACAGTAGAAGTCCACACATCAAGATGTTAATAATCCTAACAATTGGTCTACAGTGACACATGAACCTCACCATTCTGTTACAACACAGATTTTTAAAGGACTAAACCACACAAATAACCTAGCGATATAATGTTACATTAATTAACATAAAATTACTACCAAACACTTTCTGCATCATTGTTTATTAAGCCTGATGCGATATAGACTATTTAGATTCTAACCATGTCTAGATACATCCTATTGGACAGTCTTGTTGGGTTGCAGGGGGGGGGGACTGCCGGGGAAAGGAAGAAGAAGAAGAAAAAAAGAAAAAAAAAAAGGTGGCATTTTTAGTAACTTGCTGTGTTATTCCTATATCTTCTAATAAAATCTATCCACTTACATTCAAATCTATCTTGTTGAATTGTTCCAGTATTAGAGCTATCAAGTTGTTCTAATATGAATTGAGAATGCAGTAAAAAAGTTAAGTTGTTAATTGTTGGTGCCCTTGTAGATTTCCAATTTTTCAGAATGAAATACCTCCCTCCAGAATTACTGTGTTAATAAATTCGATATTAGGACATACTCCACAAGATCGCTCCGATCTATTAGGAAAATGATATGTTGCAGTTCTAGTACTAACTGAATGGAGAGTAGTCTATTCAACCAAAATTGGATTCTTCGCCAGAATTGTTGGATCTTTGCACATCTCCAAAACATGTGGACCAGGTCGGCATCCGCAGAGCTACAGCGAGACACAAATACTGCAAGTTCCCACACCATCTATTTAGGCTAGCTGGGGTTATATGAAAACGATTCACAACTTTGAAATGTGACTCTCGCCAAGAAGCGGATAAGGTAGCATGTTCCACCAAGATTATGTAATGTTTTATTTTATCAGGATCTAGATCTTGAATGTCTTTACTCCATTTTGAGTGAATTTCTATTAAATTTGCTTCTACGATCTCAAGAAGCACCATCCTATATATCAGTAGCTAATAGCATGTTTGCCTGCCTTAAACAAGGCAAGCCCCATTTTAATACCTGGGTGTAGGCATTCTCTGGCGGGATCTTTAATGGTTTCATTGTACCAGTGCCGCACCTGTAAGTAGGCATAAAAATCTGTATTTTAAGCTGGTAGCGAGTTCTTAAGGCTGCAAAAGTATATACCCCAGTGATTTCTGGGTCCCTTCCATTCCATTGTTGATTTGGATGTATGCTTTGGGTTGTTGTCATGCTGAAAGATGAAGTTCCTCTTCATGTTCAGCTTTCTAGCAGAAGCCTGAAGGTTTTATGCCAATATTGTCTGGTATTTGGAACTGTTCATTATTCCCTCTACCTTGACTAAGGCCCCAGTTCCAGCTGGGTATGGTGTTCTTTTGGTGATATGCAGTGTTGTTTTTGTGCCAAACATATATTTTGGAATTATGGCCAAAAAGTTCAACTTTGGTTTCATCAGACCATAACACCTTTTGCAACATGCTTTTAGGAAACTTCAGATGTGTTTTTGCAAAATTTAGCCGTGCTTGGATTTTTTGTTTGTAAGAAAAGGCTTCCGTCTTGCCACTCTACCCTATAGCCCAGACATATGAAGAATATGGGCGATTGTTGTCACATGTACCACACAGCCAGTACTTGCCAGATATTCCTGCAGCTCCTTTAATGTTGCTGTAGGCCTCTTGGCAGCCTCCCAGACCAGTTTTCTTCTCATCTTTTTATCAATTTTGGAGGGACATCCAGTTCTTGGTAATGTCACTGTTGCACCATATTTTCTTCACTTGATGATGACTGTCTTCACTGTGTTCCATGGTATATCTAATGCCTTGGAAATTATTTTTTACCCTTCTCCTGACTGATATCTTTCAACAATGAGATCCCTCTGATGCTTTAGAAGCTCTCTGCGGACCATGGCATTTGCTGTAGGATGCGACTAACAAAATGTTAGGAAACACCTACTAGAACAGCTGAACTTTATTTGGGGTTAATCAGAGAGACTTTAAATGATGACAGGTGTGTACTGACTCCTATTTAACATGATTTTGAATGTGATTGCTTAATTCTAAACATAGCTACATCCCCAGTTATAAAAGGGTGTTCACACTTATGCAACCATATTATTTTAGTTTTTTATTTTTATTTCCCTTTACCTAAAAGATTTCAGTTTCTTTTTCAATTGAGTTGTACAGTTTATAGGTCACATTAAAGGTGGAGAAAGTTCTGAAATGATTAATCTTTGTCTCATTTGTTTACATCACAGAAACCTGACATTTTAACAGAGGTGTGTAGACTTTTATATCCACTGTAAATATTAATTTTTAATAAAGGCTTTAACTATGTATTTACTGTAAATATTTGACATTCCAATGTTCTGCACATAGCAGAATATGTTCTGAGTATTTCTAAATAGATAATCCTATATTTATCTGTATATATCTATGCCTATATTCGCATAAATAAAAAGAGAGAAGCGCTCAACCTGGGAAGGAACAATAGCATAATAGCTGTTTTTGCTCAATATGTGTCTTTTACAGAGAAGAACTTTCCTGTAGCATATCAGTCTGATCCTGACTTCACAGTACAGTCCAGCCCCGAAATACCAGGCAATCCCTCTCTGAACAAGAGAAACGGCAAACCACCAGAAGTACGTTTCAGCCTATTGTGGGCCTCGTCAGTGAGGTGCAGCCATATCCCTCTAGGCACACTGAGCAACGGTCCACGTCTGGATTCCCGCATCACACTTAGGGTAAGTGTGAGCTAATGAGCTGTTGTTCGTTTCTGGTAGAGCGCTTCTCTCCTTGTATGCAAATTAATATGACCCTGAGGAAGTCTCCCTATGGGTGATGGGGAAACCAGACGTGGACTCCTTGCCCAGTGTGCTTAGAGGAATGTGGCTGCACCTCACTGACGAGGCCCATAGGAGGCCGAAATGATCGTCTGGTGTTGTAATAAGCCAAATGTAAATAATCACTTTTGCAAGTAAGGTTTTAAAATACATTTGTTTGTAGTTCATGTATAAAGCTTTAGTTAAGAGTATGTTCCTTTAAGACAAGAATATGTTATAGGAGGTAAAAATCAGTATTGAAAATAGTTTGAATGTTCCTTTTCCTCTAATATGTGCCTTTGCTAGAAGGCAGTAATATGAGGGAAAGGTAAGTTTTATTTAGGTGGTAGTTCTCACATAAACAAACTGATAATTGTGATGTTGAGTCCTTTTACCTAAGATAAGTTATTGCAAATATGTGGACTTGAAAAAATAGAATGTATATTGCATCAGGATTCTCTATGAGGATGGGTGATAACAGGTGATTGCAGCACACACATTAAGTGAAAAAAACATATTGCCAAAATGAAAAGATATGTCACAATAACCCTCAGATAATATGACAAGTAATTGAACCAAAAATAAGATAGTCAGTAGTTGAATTGCAGGACACACTCTTTGTGTCTGAATAGCCAGCGGATGATACAGTTACTCACAGAGAGAAGCGTGTAGCAGAGGAGACCGGAGCTGCAGCTTGCCTTCAGTGTAAGGAGGAACCGGAAGTGCTGGAGCGGCCGCCCGTGTCGTCAGTGAAGTCGGCTGGTTCGAGTGGTGAGGGCAAAAGCTGAGAGATGAAATGCAGGAGATTTGCAGGGCAAGAGTCCTGAGGGTAGCTGGATAAGGTAGATGAATACCAATACAGAAATGGTTAGATGCAAAATGCTTCAGCAGGAACATAAACACAGGGCTGGTAATATGACTCATTCAGCACAGAATACCAAGCAATGAATGAGTGAGAGAGAGCCCTTAATAAAGGAGGTGTGAATGTGAAAAGGAGGCTGCAGGTAATTAGCTTAAAGAGACAGTACATTACATAGGACCCCCTCAAAATGAACCACTCCGGGGTTCAGGGATGAGGACGGTCAGGGTTGCGCCGATGGAAAAGTGACACGAGTCGTGGTGCTGATAGGTTAGTCGAAGGTTCCCAGGAGTCATCCTCTGGTGAATAACCCTTCCAACGAACAAGGTACTGTAAATTTCCAGAAACCCTTCTAGAGTCAATAATACTTTGAACCTCAAACTCAAGATCAGGTTGAATGGGAGGTTGATGCGTGGATCGTAGAGAATCAGTCCGAAGTGCTCTATACGGTTTCAATAAAGCAACATGAAAAGTGGGATGGATTTTGTACTGAGAAGGCAAATCCAGAGTAACAGCATTGTCGTTAATAATTTTCCGAATTGGAAAAGGTCCAATAAAAAATGTATTAAGTTTCCTACTAGGAGTGGTTAAACGTAAATTCTTTGTCGAAAGCCAGACTAGATCTCCAACCTCATAATTGGGTGTTGGTCTTCATCTAAGATTATAATACTTTTGCTGTCTGTTTTGAGCAGATTTAATATTTTGAGCCAGAATAGAAAACGTTTCTGCAATAGTGTTAGTGGTATCGTTTACAATAGGACAAGAACTCACTATTGATGGGTTAAAATGAAAAACTGGATGAAAACCATAGTTAGCATAAAAAGGGGTAGCGTTAATTGATGAATGATGAGTGTTATTGTGTGCGAACTCAGCCAGTGGTAGTAGAGATGACCAGTTATCCTGTTGTTGAGTGACAAAGCAACGTAAGTACTCCTCTAACCACTGGTTAGTACGCTCTGTCTGTCCATTAGTTTGTGGGTGGTAGGCAGTACTTAGACGTCTTTCTATCTGCAGAGCTGAACAAAGTTCTTTCCAGAGTCGCGAGGTAAATTGAGTACCTCTGTCAGATGTGATTGAACGAGGTAACCCATGCAATTTTATAACGTTATCAATCAATAAATGAGCTGTCTCAAGTGAAGTTGGTAACTTGTGAAACGGTATAAAATGTGTCAATTTAGTTAAGAGGTCAACCACAACCATGATAGTTGTGTTGTTATTAGAGTTAGGCAAATCAACGATGAAATCAGTTGCAATGTCTGACCATGGTTTGGCCGGTATTGGAAGCGATAATAAATATCCAACAGGCTTTCGTTTATCAATTTTACTTGTCGAACATACTTCACAAGTCTGTACAAATCCCATCACATCTTGGTGCATCTTTGGCCACCAATAAGATTGTTTAGTTAATTCAATAGTCCTTTGAATACCCGGGTGTCCCGTTAAGACTGTGTCATGCATGGTTCTTAGAACAAGTGTTCTAAGTGTTGGTGGAACATATATTTTACTATTGAAGTGATATAATCCATCAGCATGTTTTGTCAGATTTTCCTTAGAGAAACTATTGTCTTTCTCTTGTTCATTAAGAAAGTCTTTGTCATCAATGGATGAAATAGCTAAAAGATTTTGGAAACAGTTATTGGGAATGATAGTACCAAAGGGTAAATCCAATTTAGGTTTTTCTGGTAGACGTGAAAGTATATCTGCCTTTGTATTTTTATTGGCAGGTCTATACATGATAGTATAAGTGAATCGGGAGAAGAATAAGCTCCATCTCACCTGTCTAGAAGTAAGAGTACGATGAGTCTTCAAATATTGTAGATTTCTATGGTCAGTGAATATTTGTATGGGGAGGGAAGTACCTTCTAACAGGTGCCTCCAATGCTCAAGGGAAGCTTTCATTGCAAGCAATTCTTTTTCACCAATATGGTAATTTAATTCTGAAGCAGTCAGTACACGGGAATAGTATGCTATAGGGTGCAAATGACCTTGAGGTGTTTGTCTCTGTGAAAGTATTGCACCAATAGCATAGTTTGATGCGTCAACCTCCAGGGTGAATTGTAATTTTGGATCAGGAAATTTTAATATGGGAGCTGTCGTAAAACAGGACTTCAAATGTTGGAAAATGTCTTGAATAGACTGAGTCCAATTAAATGGTACGTTAGATTTTGTTAGTTGTGTTAATGGTTTGGTTAATTGTGCAAAATTTTTAATAAATTTTCGGTAAAAGTTTGAAAATCCTAAAAATTTTTGCACATCTTTTTTGTTCCTAGGTGTTGGCCAATCAGTTATCACCTGGATCTTGTCTGTTTGCATAGAGATACCTTTAGGTGTTATGTGGTATCCTAGAAATGTTATGTCAGTAGTGTGGAACGAGCACTTCTCGAGCTTAGCATATAAACTATGTGCTTGCAATCTAGATAAAACTGTTCTGACATGCTTTATATGTTCTTGTAAAGAAGATGAGTAGATGAGAATGTCATCTAAATAAATCACCATCGAGGTGTCAAGTAGGTCTCTGAAGATGTCATTGATGAATCTTTGAAAGGTGGCCGGGGCGTTACATAAGCCAAAAGGCATGACTGTATATTCATACAGTCCATACCTTGTTCTAAATGCGGTAAGCCACTCATCCCCAGGTCTCACACGAATTAAATTATATGCTCCCCTTAAATCAAGCTTGGTGTAGATTTGAGCACCTTTCAATCTTTCTATCAGCTCAGGAATTAGAGGCAAAGGATAACGATCTTTAATAGTCCTCTTATTAAGCTCCCTATAGTCAACAATAGGGCGCAGGGATCCGTCTTTGTTTTTTACAAAAAAGATTCCTGCACCTGCAGGTGAAGTTGAGGGTCTAATGAAACCCTTACGTAGATTGTCATTAATGTAAGTCTTTAAGTCCTGTAACTCTGGTTCTGAGAGGGGGAATATATGTCCATATGGTATATCAGATCCAGGTATTAATTCTATAGGACAATCATATAGTCTGTGAGGTGGAAGAGTCTCTGCCTCTTTTTTACTAAACACTTGTCTCAAGTCATGATAAACACTTGGGAGTGCAGGTACTTTTGCAGTAATCTGAAGTAAAATCAATTTTATTTGCTAACCATTGTATGTGTGGTTGATGCAATCTTAACCACTGTAACCCTAATACTACAGGATACATTGGTGAGTGAAGAACATCAAATGAAATATATTCATGATGAGATGAGGGTGTAGTGACAAGTATGGGTACTGTGTGGTGTGTAATAGGTCCTGTTTCCAGATCTTTACCATCAATTAAACGGACCATAACAGGTTTTTCTTTTGCAATTAATGGGATTTTATTTATATTAACAAATGTCAAATCAATATAGGAGGAGAAAGCACCAGAATCGATGACTGCTTCAGAGAGATGCTGCTGACGATCCCACTGCAAGGAAATAGGTATTACACAATTTGTAAACTGATTTTTACTAAGAGATAAGTTATAATCATTGGATAATGTCTTACCCTTTTTAGTTTTCAACAAAAGTGGACAGAGAGGAACTTCATGCTCTTTTGAGGCACAGTATAAACATAGGTGATTGATTCTGCGTCTATGTTTTTCCTCCGGGGTTAACGGTCCTTTGATAGCACCGATGTCCATTGGTTCATCTGTACTCTTAGTACTATGCATCATTGGTCTATGTGTAGTGAATCTAGAGTCAGACTCAGTTGAGGATTTCTCTAATTTCCTCTCCCTAATTCTGTGGTCTATTTTTATAGAGAGCTGCATCAAATCGTTTAAATTTTCTGGAATGTCAATTCTTGCAAGTTCATCTTTAATTAATTCAGACAAACCAATCCTAAACTGATTCCTAAGGGAAATTTGATTCCAGCCTGAATCCAACTGCCAAATTTTAAATTCGGAAATATAATCTTCCACAGCTCTTTTATTTTGCTTAAGTGATCTTAATTTGTTATCAGCAGTGAGCTGTTTATGTGGGTCCTCATATAGTGAGGATAAGGCTTTAAAGAAATCATCTATAGAATTTAACATAGGATCATTTTGTTCATACAATGTGTCTGCCCATACCCTAGGTTCACCCCTAAGGTAGGAAATGACAGTTAAAACTTTTACTCTGTCAGAACTAAAAGTTTTGGGCTTTAATGATATAAACAGATTGCAAGAATTTATAAACTGTCTGAAAAGCTTTCTGTCACCATAAAACTTTTCTGGTGGGCTAACAGGTGGTTCTATGAGAGTATCACTATGTGAGGGTTTTGGATTTATTCCCTCTTTAATGATATTCTTTAATGTTGCATTTTCCACCTGTAGATCCCTAAGACCTTGATTAAGTTGATCCACTTTTTGCCCTAAGGCTACTACATAGTTGGATAACTCCACAGGATCCATTCCTTTGTAAATTGGGCTTGGTATTTCTGTAATAAGCCAAATGTAAATAATCACTTTTGCAAGTAAGGTTTTAAAATACATTTTGTTTGTAGTTCATGTATAAAGCTTTAGTTAAGAGTATGTTCCTTTAAGACAAAAATATGTTATAGGAGGTATGCAATCAGTTTTGAAAATAGTTTGAATGTTCCTTTTCCTCTAATATGTGCCTTTGCTAGAAGGCAGTAATATGAGGGAAAGGTAAGTTTTATTTAGGTGGTAGTTCTCACATCAACAAACTGATAATTGTGATGTTGAGTCCTTTTACCTAAGATATGGTTATTGCAAATATGTGGACTTGAAAAAATAGAATGTATTTGCATCAGGATTCTCTATGAGGATGGGTGATAACAGGTGATTGCAGCACACATTAAGTGAAAAAACATATTGCCAAAATGAAAAGATATGTCACAATAACCCTCAGAAAATATGACAAGTAATTGAACCAAAAATAATAGTCAGTAGTTGAATTGCAGGACACACTCTGTGTGTCTGAATAGCCAGCGGATGATACAGTTACTCACAGAGAGAAGCGTGTAGCAGAGGAGACCGGAGCTGCAGCTTGCCTTCAGTGTAAGGAGGAACCGGAAGTGCTGGAGCGGCCGCCCGTGTCGTCAGTGAAGTCGGCTGGTTTCGAGTGGTGAGGGCAAAAGCTGTAAGATGAAATGCAGGAGATTTGCAGAGCAAGAGTCCTGAGGGTAGCTGGATAAGGTAGATGAATACCAATACAAATGGTTAGATGCAAAATGCTTCTGCAGGAACATAAACACAGGGCTGGTAATATGACTCATTCAGCACAGAATACCAAGCAATGAATGAGTGAGAGAGAGCCAATAATAGGAGGTGTGAATGTGAAAAGGAGGCTGCAGGTAATTAGCTTAAAGAGACAGTACATTACAGGTGTTGTCATGTTCCTTGTTCAGAGGAAGTCTCTGAATTGCCTGGTATTTTGGGGCTAGACTGACCTTACTTGGTGGGATCAGACTGATATACTTAAGGAAAGTTTTCCTTTGTGAAAAACACACTGGTCTAAAAGAGGCTGCTTCCAGGTGGTAAATCGCCATAGAACTAGCTAATGAGCTGTTGTTCGCTCCTGGTAGAGCGCTTCTCTCTTTGTATGCTATACCTATATTCACCTATCCAATTAATAATTTCACCTATCTAAATTAAGGGCGGGACATAAATATGTGTGGAATCTCTGTATGGAAATAAGCCCTGAGGAAGTGTGGGGGGGTGAAACGGCCGTTGGCGTGTGACATCACAGACATGTTACCAGACCAGCATCACACTACATGTGGCTGAAACATACGGCTCTGGATTTGAACAAAAAGTTCTTAAAGGTTGGATACAAGCTGCAGGATCTCCTATTGATGCTTGATGCTGAATCCCTCAAAAAGGAAAATTTGTGCACTTTTATATGCTTTATACACTATCCTGCATAACATACATAATAAGGATCTGCTAACGGAACTGTCCTGTACTGATGAAGTGCAGTGTCTTTGCTATTTGTGATATTGGTGAAATACCTTACTATAACACCCTGTATTAAAGCTATATTACAACATTGTAAGTTTGCTTCAGCTGCTATTTATAAGCTTGTACATGGATAAACATAGATCCTCATGAGTGACCCATGATAACAGATAGCCTTGGATTGTGGTGTTATCCTCTGGCAGAGGTGTTGTTCATCCATTTTCTACTAATGTTGTTACATAAATACATATGTTATGTACATTGTGTGTTGTCAATAACTACATTAAGCACTGCATAGATCCTCAATTTGTATTCTAAGGTTGCAGATTCCCACTGGTAAGTGGGGCCACCCTCTGGTAGAGATGTTGCAGTCGTTAAAAGCCTGTGCTTCTATGCTAATTATGAGCTGGCCATGCTTTCTTTTGTGTGCTGTGTTGATAATTCTGTATTGGCACTAGTGTATATGTACTAATGAACACCTGGGTGGGTGACTTATCTGATATTAAAATTAATAAAATAAATTAATTTTCAGATTATCTGGTGTATATTTGTGATATGATGTGCTGAAATCCCTTGTTTTTTTTGAGTTAAAGGGACACTGTACCCAAAATTTTTCTTTCATGATTCAGATTGAGCATGAAAATGTAAGCAACTTTCTAATTTACTCCTATTATCAATTTTTCTTCATTCTCTTGGTATCTTTATTTGAAATGCAAGAATATAAGTTTAGATGCCGGCCTATTTTTGATGAACAACCTGGGTTGTCCTTGCTGATTGGTGGATAAATTCATCCACCACTAAAAAAGTGCTGTCCAGAGTCTGAAACCAAAAAAAGCTTAGATGCCTTCTTTTTAAAATAATGATAGCAAGAGAACAAAGAAAAATTGATAATAGGAGTAAATTAGAAAGTTGTTTAAAATTGCATGCTCTATCTGAATTGCAAAAGAAAAAAATTGGGTACAGTGTCCCTTTAAGTATATTTATACTTTCTCTGTATCACTCTTTTTTCCTTAACATGGTATGTTTATTATAAAGGGTCTGCACTATCTATACTCTTTAAGAATAATTGTCTTCCCGTCTCCCATCCCATGTACAAAAAATAAATAAAATATAATATATAATATATATAATATATATATATAGATATATAATTCATTAAAATTAAGGGGGGAGATAAAAAACTGAAATTAAAATCCTCCATGTCTCAAAATTAAATCAATGTAAATATTTGCATAGGAAATTCTAGGCAAGATTCCCCGCTTGCTTTTCCCCAGAAATACAATGTTACCAATGAACAAGAGAATTCTGGGTAAGATATGGAAATTAGATGTGCAAATTCTCAGTTTTTTTGCTTCAAGTACTGTTTTAACACAGCGATCCTTTTAACAGGATATATCATTGTACCTAAACTATCATCAGCTATATCTAGAAATATGTATTTATGGATAAATAGAACATATTATTTTATACGAAGAACAATGCAATGTGAAATATTCATATTTTCATGTCGGTTAGCTCACATTAGAATATGCAATTGGGCTTAAGTGTGAGTAGAATGTTTTTTTCCACTTTTTTTGCCCCATTGACTTCTATGGGGGAATACATGAATGCGCACACAATATTCTAAGTTCAGCTTTTGCGCTTGTTGAGTTAACACGCAAGCAAAAACTGTTTCTCATAATACCTTTTATGATTCAGATAGAACATACAATTTTAAACAACTTTCCAATTTATTTATATTATCAAATGTTTTTGTTTTCTTGTTATCCTTTGTTAAAAAATATAAGGTATGCTCAGGAGTGTGCATGTGTTTGCAGAACTATATGGCAGCAGTTTTGCAACAGTTATACGTTAGCAAGTGCACTGGATTGCAGCACTTTCTCCTGTCATGCAGTTCTCCAGACATGTGCACGCTACCTATCTAGATATCTCTACAACAAAGAATAACATGACTCAAATTTAATCATAGAAGTAAATTGGAAACTTTTTAAAATTTGTATTCTCTGGTTGAATCATGATTTTTTTTTTTATTTCATGTCCCTTTTTTCCCTGGCTTGTTCCTGACTCTGCTGTTCTCCTTGTTCCTGATTCCGGCTTGTCTGACTACTCGCTTTGGCTCCTGACACGGCTCGTCTGACTATTTGCTTTGGCTCCTGACACGGCTCGTCTGACTACCAGCTCTTGCTTTGACTCCTGGCTTGTTGTTTGACTTGTGGACTTTTTATTTTTTTTATTATTTGTACTTCTCGTCTCAGTCTGATTCCTGGCACCCTGACACCAACAGATGAAATTTCTCACCTGACATTTGAACCTATAAGCAATTAAAACAACTACAATCGAACATCTCTGGAAACACACTTAAAACAAGGTCAATGTTTGGAAGTGTAAAATATTTGAATGCGTAATTTTGTTATGGAAAGTAGTCTCAGTGGATAGAATAAGGTTTCGATTTATCAAACCCTTTGTTAGGCTTTGCCTCCCTACGACTGCAGGTTCTAACAAGAGGTGGCGAATTTCAATCTCCACGGTCTCGTCCGACCGTGGAGATTGACAGCTCCTGCCCGCGCGTGATTGCCCGGCAGTGGAATTCAGCCCGCTAGAGGCGGGTTGCGGGGGACAGTGGCATATAGGTACGCCCCTATCCGCCACAGCTTGATAAATTGACTCCTAAGAGCGGTCTCTGAGACCTAGTAGAATTAATAAAAACTGTGGAGTAACTTGTCTCGGTTTTGTTTAACTATTTCAAAGCTAATGAACTTGTCTCAATTTTTTTACATTTTCCCTTTGAATTTGATTGTTTGAAGGAAGTTGTGTGATGTTGTATTCTTCACCGTGGAACGTGATCTATGCATTGTGAGATGAACAGTTACAAGATAGATGCTGCTCCATTGATAATAGTGAGTTACTCGCAAGTTGGAGCAAATCTGTTTGAATTGTAAGTCATACTTTTTTTCCAGTGAGATCTTACTTTTACTAAAGAACAGTTGTTGAATCTATATGGTCTGTTTAATATTACAATTATGGTCTGCAGCCGAAGAGGTGGTACTTGTTGCTTGCAATGGTGCAAATTATACGGCTTTTGATTGGCTGCATCTCACATCTACTCACAAGTAAAACAAATGCTTGAAACTTATAGGCAGCCTTGAGTCTAAGTAATCACAACTGAGCTAATAAAGATACTTCTAAAACATTTAAAAATATAAAATAATATATTCTATTAATTGCTATGAATAGTATGCAGTACAACATATTTGTATATTTGCTTAACATTTTCAAATCACAACAAATGTACAAAAATGTGACTGAAATTGGGGGCACTGGTGTGAACAACAGTTATTTAAAATGTCCAAATAGATAACCACACTCTTCCTCTAACAAGGGCAAGCAATTTTTCTCAGATTAGATGGACATCTCAGGAGGACAAGGGTGGACATATTTGTCCCTGTCTTCCCAAGCACTTCTCCAATGGGCAGCAATTCGCTGCCGGAATCTAACATTGCACGCAAACGTTCCTTTGGGCTTGTGTGCAACCCCGCCCCCAGCCTGCGCACAGCCAATCATGCGAATGCAGGAACTGCCAATCTTCCTGGTCAGATGAGACCGGGGAGATCGAAATTCTCCACCTAAGAGGTGGAGTGCAGGCTAGGGAAACAGCGATCTGATGACTGCTGCTTGATAAATCCTGACTGCAGGTTCTCTTGTGCGAACCTGCAGTCAAAGGGAGGAGAGAAGCATAGATCAGATATACCGTATATCAAATTTGTACTCTCAAACAGACCCCACCAGTGTGGTGAAGTATTAGCATGCTGAGTACTCTCAGTGACCCAGAATGCTGTCATCTAGCCTCATACATCTTGGATCTTCAATTGTTTCCATTCAATCACACCCAGGTATATCAAACAAATAAAAATCTTCCAGCAGTTCAAGGAATGAAAAAACTACATAAAACCAATTGCAACACTCATGTAAGAGTGTATTATAAGCACAGCAAGCAACTGGTTTCTTGGCCCATAGATTAACAAAAAACCTCTAGTTTGGTGTAACTAATCATTACTAAATACAGCATTAACTGAGCACAAAACTAAGCTAAACATGATGGAAATGGTTACCTGTGCTCTATTGAACAATTTTCAGTTACTTTTAGTTTTTTATCTTGCTTCCCATTTTACAAGTATAAGTAAGGACTAATGAATATTCATAGAGCAAAACTGGAGTAAATTCAAATATATCTGCCAGATCTGAGGGGGAGAAATGATTCAGATTTCTCAGTCTTAAAGGTAGAATTTTAAAAGAAAATGTTATTAATAACCGTGTGTGAATGTAATAATTATTTTTTTTCTAAATTACACTTCAAGCGTGAAGTTTTCTGTGTTTGAAAATCACGCACCATCTGTAAAAAAATAATAATACAAATAATAATCATGTGGGAGAATGTCACAATACTTGAATAGTGAAAACAATTTAATACACTGTACACTTTAAAGAAATTACAAACAGATGTCTCTTGAACAAAACAAGAGAAAATTGACTGTTGAAACTAGTTCATAAACCATAGTACGTTCAAGCCAGAATATTATGTTCTACTGTCATCTGTGTAGTATAGTTTATTATATGGAATAATTGATGACTTCTAGAAGAATACAAACATAGTTTTAGTACTGGAATTTTATTTATTTCCTTTTATTGTTGGATAAAAGTAAAAACAAAACAAAAAAGAAGAAAGACCCAAGAAATATCTGTGTATTAATTCACAAAAAATAATATAATAGCAGGGGTTCCCAGACTTCAGTGAAATAGTATCACATTTTTGTGAAAATGTCTGTGATGTTTATGTGCTATCCTGAATGTAAAGATATTTATAGGACCAGTCAATAAAGTAAGTTTGCATAATCAACAAATGCATGATAAAAAGACAATGCAATAGCACTTAGGGGTAGATTTATCATAGTGTGAGAGGACAAGATACGATGTAGAGTATCATGTCCACTGCACATCGATAAATGCCGACAGCATACATCATTGCACAAGCAGTTTTTGTGAACTGCTGGTGCAATGCTGCCTCCTGCAGATTTGCGGCCAATCGCCGCTAGCAGGGGATGTCAATCAACCTGATCGTATTCGATCGGGTTGATTTCTGTCCACGACCTCAGAGCAGGCGGACAAGTTATGGAGCAGTTTCATAACTACTGTTTCCGGCGAGCCTGAACAGGGGTTTCAAGCTCCATACAGAGCTTGATAAATCGGCCCCTTAGTCTGAACTTCAAATGAGTAGTAGATTATTTTCTGACAAATTTCAGTTATGTCTATTTCCACTCCTTCTGCATCATGTGACAGCCATCAGCCAATCACAAATGTGTATAGGTATATTCTGTGAATTCTTGCACATGCCCAGTAGGAGCTAGTGACTCAAAAAGTGTAAATACAAAATAAACTGAGCACATTTTGTTAATGGAAGTAAATTGTAAAGTTGTTTAAAATTGCATGATCTATCTGAATCATGAAAGTTTAATTTTGACTTAAAGGGACACTGAACCCAATTTTTTTTCATGATTCAGATAGAGCATGAAATTTTAAGCAACTTTCCAATTTACTCCTATTATCAAATTTTATTTATTATCTTATTTGTAATGCAAGAATGTAAGTTTTATGCAGGCCCATTTTTGGTGAACAACCTGGGTTGTTCTTGCTGATTGGTTGATAAATTGATCCACCAATAAAAAAGTGCTGTCCAGAGTGCTAAACCAAAAAAAAGCTTAGATGCCTTTTTTAAATAAAGATAGCAAGAGAACGAAGAAAAATTGATAATAGGAGTAAATTAGAAAGTTGCTTAAAGGGACACTCATGTCAAAATTAAAGGGGCAGTAAAGTAAAAAAACATCTTTCATGATTTAAATAGGACATGTAATTTTAAACAACTTTACAATTTACTTTTATTACCAATTTTGCTTTGTTCTCTTGGTATTCTTAGTTGAAAACTAAATCTAGGAGGTTCATGTGCTAATTTCTTAGACCTTGAAGACTGCCTCTAATCTGAAAGCATTTTGACAGTTTTTCACCACTAGAGGGCGTTAGTTCATGTGTTTCATAGATAACATTGAGCTCAGGCACGTGAAGCTCCTAGGAGTCAGCAATGATTGGCTAAAAATGCAAGTCTGTCAAAAGAACTGAAATAAGGGGCAGTTTGCAGAGGCATAGATACAAGGTAATCACAGAGGTAAAAAGTATATTATTATAACTGTGTTGGTCATGCAAAATTGAGGAATGGGTAATAAAGGGATTATCTACCTTTTTAAACAACACAAATTCTGGTGTTTACTGTCTCTTTAAACTTTCATTATTCAGATAGAGCATGCAATCTTAAACAACTTTCCAATTTACTTACATTAATAAAAAGTACACAGTCTTTTTATATATTTAAACTTTTTGAGTCACCAGCTCCTAGTTAGCATGTGCAAGAATTCACAGAATAAGCGTATATGCATTTGTGATTGACTGATGGCTGTCACATTGTACGTGTTTGCATTTGTGATTGGCTGATGGCTGTCACATGGTACAGGGGGAGTGGAAATAGACATAACTTTTAAAATTGTCAGAAAAAAAATCTACTATTCATTTGAAGTTCAGTGCTATTGCATTGTCTTGTTATCTTTCATTTGGTGATTATGCAAATACTGTGTTGATTGGTCCTTTAAAATTGCATGCTCTATCGGAATCACGAAAGAAAAAATGTGGTTCAGTGTCCCTTTAAGTGTTCCCTTAAGATTATCAGGGCCGTCTTTAAGACAGGGCAAAAGGGGCAGCTGCCCAGGGCCCAGTCTTTGTTAAAGGGACATTATACACTCATTTTTTCTTTGCATAAATGTTTTGTAGATTATCTATTTATATAGCCCATAAAGTTTTTTTTTAGATAAATGTATAGTTTTGCTTATTTTTAAATAACATTGCTCTGATTTTCAGACTCCTAACCAAGCCCCAACGTTTTATGTGAATACCGTCAGCTACCTTCTCCAGCTTGCTCCTGTTTGTGTAAAGGGTCTTTTCATATGCAAAAGAAAGGGCAGGGTGGGGAGTGTCTTATTTCCCACCAGCAGTGGGCTTTCCATTATTATAGATCATTAGTTAGGCCTCATCTTGAGTATTGTGTGCAGTTCTGGAGACCATATCTTCAGAAGGATATTAACAAACTTGAATCTGTGCAAAGGAGGGCTACCAAAATGGTACATGGTCTAAAAAATAAAACTTACCAGGATAGGCTCAATGACCTAAATATGTATAGCTTAGAGGAGAGAAGGGAAAGAGGTGATATGATAGCAACTTTCAAGTACATTAAAGGGTTTAGTAAAACTGAGGCTGTGGGTATTTTACATAAAATGGAAAATTCAAGAACAAGGGGTCATGAGCTCAAGCTAAAGGGTAGTAGATTCAGAAGTAATTTGAGGAAGCACTTCTTTACAGAAAGAGTGATTGATTTATGGAATAAACTTCCTCAAGAGTAGTAGCAACAAACACTGTGGGGGACTTTAAAAATGCATGGGACAAGCATAGGGCTATCCTACGAACTAGATAAGTTTATACTGTTAGGTAAGGTCGGGCAGACTTGCTGGGCCTATGGCTCTTATCTGCCGTCAATATCTATGTTTCTATGTTTCTATGTTTCCAGCTACCTTTTCAACAGAGCCAAACTGACAGCTTCTAAGTAAGTTTTTAAACAGTTTTAACTGGATTTTTATATCAGTATCTGTGCATCTTATTCTTTATAGTAGTGTCTATTACATGCAGTTATATGAAAATGAGTGTATACTGTCCCTTTAAGGGGCCCAAGAGTCCTTAAAAAAAAATAAAAAAAATTTTTGGTTCATGCCAGACTACTGATGTCATGTGATATCGGACACACACACAGTCAGTCCTAATGCTGTCACAGTCAAAAGTTGTCTGCTTATATTTATTTGTGAGAAACTGTGCCAGACCATGCCAGTGTCATGTGACATGCCAAGCTAATGCCATGTACGGTTGTTTAGGTATGCACTGTATGAGACAAAAGAGAAAGGGCGCCTCCTAGTGCAGCCAATTTATATGCAAATAAATATAAAGTGTATACAGAGTTTATACTCACATCTGAAAAAGGCAACGATAATGCCTAGGTAAGCAGTCTGGAAGCTTATCAGTGTTCCAGTCAACTGTGCACCATATGCAGGGCAGCTCCTCTTTAATGATAGAAATCTGAAAATAGAATGGTATGCAGAGGGCGACTCCTGGTGCAGATCAGTCAGTATGGTTTCAAGACCCAAACTTATCCCTTTGTAGAGATACTCACATATTATGAAGCACACTGTAGTGCTAATGAGACATGCTGGGTATATTTAAAGTGGCCCAGCGCACATATCACTCTGGCAGACAATGGATGGATGTTAAAAATAGTAGATAGGAGACTTCAGAATGTATAAAAATATTCTTTATAAAATCAAATAAACATAAAAAACATCAGTAAAACTCGCTACGCGTTTCTCAGAGCTCACCACTCTGTTTCCTCAGGCAGGTTATACTGATCTTATAATAGAGTGTCCTATTTAAACACTCAAGAGCTAGTTGAGCTATCGGTTACACCCATTGCACACCTTTTTCAATTAGCAAATGCAAATGTTTCCATTGCAACCCTTACAAATAGACTAACAATTCCCAATGTGATATACAATATATATGGTACAATTTATACAGAGATAAATAAAAAACATACTTCGTTTATGATCTAACATCTAATCAATTGTTATGCAATGTAGCTAGGTATTATCTTCATATATGAAAGTAGATAACCTGTGCATTCAGGTTACTAGATTTAGCTATCAAAACTTAATGATTCCCAATATATGGAGCTAAACCCATTTCGTTAAGCAGTCAATATGTAACCTAACTTGTGGGTGGGTGCATGTCATTTTACACAATACCTTTCGGTCCCTCTAAATAAATTATTTTGCCTTGTCTTTAAAAATAGATACAATATTATGTGAATATAAAGTTGCACTATTTGAATTTGATACAATTCCTACCGAAGCTGATCGTGAGTATTTTTAGTGTGTGCCGATGTGGATCTCTATCTGCAGTATTGTCGCTAGATGACCAATACAATACAGGGGTGTGTGTATATTGTCCATTCACTCTTTCTATTTTGAATATGGACCAATCAGTTAGAGCTTCTGGTTCTCTATGTTTGTAGTAAGCGTTCGTCTTGTCAGTGAAGTCTTAAGCCTGTACGGCTGTCATATAGCGGCTGAATATCCGGCTAATGAATATTATTTCTAATTCTAATCTATATTGGTTATATAAAGTTTTTCTAAGACCTAATAAATGAAGAATCTATACTAGTCTCTATATTAATCCTGGCTAAAGATATGTTTCTGTTCTTTGTTTTTATAGAGGTGTGTCCGTATCAACCAATGATCTTTTGTATTGATACGTTTCGTATGTATATGCATTTAATGTGCTTGTAAGCTGATCTATACTATTATCTCAATTATACTGAAAGTCAAATGACTACTCCGATTTTTTTAAAATTTTTAATATATATGTGGTATTTTTTATATGTTATGTTACAAAATTGTAATATCGATCCCTTTTAGGACTCAGTATTAGTCACTATCCTATGGGGAAAAAAGCAAAATTTTTTACATTATATATTACCAGGTGACTTATATGTGCATGATGGTGTGGTGAGCATATAAAATTGCTAAATGCTCGCATAAAAAATGCATAACCACTAAATAAGTGTAAACTTTTTTCAGTCATTATGTATATAAAAATTAAAGTACACTCAGTAATTATAATCATATATATAAAATTAAAATGTGTATATAAGAAAATTTGTTGTGTATACTAACTTATGTGAACTATATAGTGATGGCCAATGGAGATAAATGAATTATGATATATGATAGCCATATGTGTGATGATCCCCTATTCTAATCAGTGTATAGAAATGTATTAATATTATGATTTAAATCTAACTGATGTGACCCTATTATGCTAACCACTATTCTGATAGACTTACGTGATATTAATTAGACTATACTTTTAAAACGTATATATTATATTATGTGTGATATATGGATAATGTAATGTGATGATAAAAGATAGGTGAATATTAATTATTAGTGATCCTGTGAGTGTGAGTTGTATTTCGTGAAACATTACTAGATACAATAATAAATGCTGATATTAGTACAATTATCTTAGTGGAGTATATGATGTATGATAAAATGTGAGAGTGACTATATCTATAAATATAAAAATAAAAAGTGTAAACTGAAATGACAAGATGTTGATCTTGTGAATGGTGACTATACTAAATCCAATAATTAGAAAGCTGCTGTATCTATAACTTCATTGAGACCTTCTGGATGTAGAGTGGAAAATTTGTAAATCCAGAAGGTCTCTCTTTGAAGTAATTTGATCATCCTGTTTTGTGAATTGCTAGCAGTCACTATCTCTAGTGGAGTAATCTTCATAAGACATTTATTCGTACCATGTGATGTTGTATGATGTCTAGAAGTGCTGTATTTATCAAGTCCCTTCCTAATACATCTAAAGTGTTCTGACCATCTTTGTCTTATCAATCTGCAGGTACGGCCTATATATTGTAGGTCACAAATGCAGGTGATACAGTAAACCACATAAGAGGAACTGCATGATATTCTTTGTGTTAGTGTGAAAATTTCCCCGTGTTGTTGGCTTCAATTGTTTTTTGTCCGTTGATTGTATATTTACACATACTACATCCTCTTTTGCATCTATAGAAACCCATCTTAACATTTTGTGTGGTTCCTAATAGTGGTAGATTTCTATTAGGTGAAGGATCTGTTTCTCTTCTACACATTACTATTTTACTGGGTGCCAGTTTTTCTTTTATTGTTGGTGCTCGCCTAAATGTACATAGTGGTTTGTCTCCTAAGATAGATTTCAATATAGGGTCTTTCCTTAATATTGTCCAATGTTTGGTTAAGATCTTCTTGATCTCCCTATGGTTATCATTGAATCTTGTAATAAATGTTGATTCATAACCTGAATCAAATGTTGATTCTATTTTCTTTTTATTGGTTAATAAATAATTCCTATTCTGTACACGTGCTCTATTGTAGCTGTGTTCAATTAGTTGTATAGGATAATGCTTGTCCTTGAACCTATCTATGAGAATCTGACTCTGATTGTCAAATGTACCAATGTCTGTGCAGTTCCTTCGAATTCTTCTGAACTGACTATATGGGATATTATATTTCCAACTGGAGTAGTGGTTATTATGATAATCAAGTAAATTATTGCTGTCAACTGTTTTAAAAAAGGTGCATGATTCCACCTTATCATCTGTGCCCCACATTAGGGAAACATCCAAAAAAATCGATTTTATCTATTTGAATATTCCATGTGAATTTGATACCCATGCTGTTCCAATTGAGTTTGTTCTGGAAAGTTGTTAAAGAATCTAGAGGACCTCTCCATATAAAGAGCAGGTCATCTATATAACGGCCATAGAAGACCAGATTTGCTCCCAGTCTGAATCATAGATGTATATAGACTCAAACAAACCCATGAATAGGTTTGCAAAATTGGGAGCAAATCTGGTCCCCATGGCCGTCCCCTTAATCTGGATGTAAAAATTATCCAAAAATTGAAAATAGTTGTGGGTTAAGATAAAACCTATTAGTTCTAATATAAAGTTTTTCTGTATATCTGACATATATATGTCCTCACTTAAAAAATGATCTATAGAGTTCAAACCTATGTCGTGTGCAATGTTTGAGTAGAGTGAAGTTACATCACACGACATCCAATATAGATTGTCCTCTCTTTTTATGTTTGAAAGTTTTACCAATAGGTCCGTGGTGTCTCTAATGTGTGACCTTAGTTGCACTACATACTTTTGGAGATAAAAGTCAATGTATGAAGATAAATTGTCGGTGATGCTGTTCATTCCCGCAATAATGGGCCTACCAGGTGGATTATTTATTTGCTTGTGTATTTTGGGTAGGTGATAGTAATACGGTATATTGGGACTTTTTGGAGTCAGAAAATTTTTTTCTTTTTGTTTAAAATGCCATTAGTGTTTCCAAAGTTAATAAGTGTGATTAGTTATTTTGTAAATGCATTTGTGGGATCCTTTTCTAATTTTTTATAATATTCTTTATCAAGTATTATTCTATATGCTTCATTTGTGTATTCTAAATAATCCTGGATCACTATCCCTCCCCCTTTGTCCGCCTGGCGGATGACTATGTTCTTGTCTCTTGTGAGTTCTAAAAGCCTTCTTTTCATTAGGCCATATGTTGCCCCGGTTTGAACTGTACTTTGGCAGTTTTTCCAAATCTTCTAAAACTAAATTTTGGAATATGTCTAAATAAGCTGTATCTTCTCCTTTAGGATTAAATGAAGAAGGTGGTGCAAAGTGTGTGTGAATGATCCCCTCAAAAAGTTGTTCTGATAAATCTGTAGGGTCGACATATATTACTGGTGTATTTAACCGTGTAGGCATGTTATCTGTCAATATGGGCATACCTATGTTTCTATTAGTTTGAAGTTGTTTTTTAGCGAAATAACGTTGTAATGATAACTTTCTGGTGAATTTGTTCAAGTCCACATATAATTAAAAAATTCTACGTGGATTTGAGGGACAAAAACTCAAACCCTTGCCCAAGATTCTAATTTGATCACTGGTAAGACTTTTTTTTAGATAGATTAAAGATGCCTTTGCTTAGTTGCTGTAACTTTTTTTCCTGGGAGGCAATTCCCCTTCCCCTACGTCCCCTTGTGTATGTTCTTTTGTTTTTTCCTGGTTGTTGGTAGGGTGTATTCTGTCCTTCCCTCCTCCATAATGGTGCTAGGGTATGCGTTCCTCTAAAAAAGGAACAGTAAACTATGTGGTGTTGGTGAATTGTGTGTGAGAGATGTATCTCTATTAATGGTAGAATGGTCATCATATGTTCTATTATTACTGGCTGTATTTACTCCATGGGTCCTAGGGGTTTCAGCTGCATATTCTCTCATATGGTGTGTTTTATTCTGATGTTGGTTATCTCTATAATTAGAAGAATAATTATCTCTATGTTGGTTATTAGCAGATCTATGTGGGTATGAAAAATGGGGCTGTTCCCTTGCATTTGGGGGGTATTCTCTCTCAATTGGTCTCTTTGATCTCTTGGGCCTCTTTGTACAAAATGTTTCTTTCATGTTGGAAATGTTGTTGTTCATTCAAAGGTGTAAATCTGTTAGAAGTGGGAATATGATACGGTTGTTGTTCTCTGTATTCTTTGGGGTTTGAGTTTGTTGTGTTGTTCTTATATTGATTTTGTCTATTTCCTGTATATTGGGATCTATTGTAGTGATTTTGGTTTTTAAATCTATTTCTACTCTGATATGTGACCTTAGTCCAAGTTGTTTTGTCTGAAACCTTATTCTCTTTCTTGTTATAAGTGTACACTGTTCCCTTTGTGTAATCCTCATCATCCCTTTCTTTTTTCTTGTTTTTTTAAAAATGATTTCATCTTGATATTCATCAGTGGCCTTTATAGTTCTTTCATTAAGTGCTTTATATTCAGAGTGATCTTTATATTGTTCAAGCAGTTTCTGAGTGTTCTCAATTTTTTTGGCTATTTCCTCTGCTAGTTTTTCCCTATGGGAAATAAGAATGTCTATTAAATTGAAAGCACAACTGTCTAAAGCTGAATACCATTTGTTAAGTAATGTTTCATCTTCCTTAAATGAACAATTTTTCAATATTCTTAAGCCTCTTGGTATTTGTTTTTTATCTCTATAATATTTCAATGAGTCCAGATCCCACCAGTGTCTGTGTTCAATTTTAATGTCCTCCTCTAGTTGTGAGAAAAGTTGTTTAATAGATAGAGAACTGGTGTGATCTGTACTCATAGAATTCACATTAGGTTGGTATATTGATCTTTTGTTTGACCTTTCTGTTAAAGAAAGCATGTTGCCAAACTCTAATTTATATATGAAGATAAATACAAATCCACAACCCTCTAAGGTGTAATGTTAAATCACAAGTACAAAAAAATAAAAATAAATATAAAGTCCCTAAAAAAGGGGTATGCTAAATAATTAAAGAAAATATATGATATTTAAAAAAGATAATTATAAAATTATATCAAAACTTAATAAAATGTTATAACAATGCTGGAATCCTATAGATTCTATACCATAATACCTGTTGGTGATATCAGAACAAATTGTCCAAAAAAGCAAATAATAAGTCCAAAAAGAATTAAAAGTCCATTATGTGTTGATATTCTCACATCCAATGAATAGTAGTGGAATCCAAGGGCAGCTCCTTCCAAATGAAAACTTCAACAGAATCCACTAGCTGAATGAGACAAAAGAGAAAGGGCGCCTCCTAGTGCAGCCAATTTATATGCAAATAAATATAAAGTGTATACAGAGTTTATACTCACATCTGATAAAGGCAACGATAATGCCTAGGTAAGCAGTCTGGAAGCTTATCAGTGTTCCAGTCAACTGTGCACCATATGCAGGCAGCTCCTCTTTAATGATAGAAATCTGAAAATATAGAATGGTATGCAGAGGCGACTCCTAGTGCAGATCAGTCAGTATGGTTTCAAGACCCAAACGTATCCCTTTGTAGAGATACTCACATATATGAAGCACACTGTAGTGCTAATGAGACATGCTGGGTATATTTAAAGTGGCCCAGCGCACATATCACTCTGGCAGACAATGGCATTTTAAACAAAAAAGAAAAAAAAAATTCTGACTCCAAAAAGTCCCAATATACCGTATTACTATCACCTACCCAAAATACACAAGCAAATTAATAATCCACCTGGTAGGCCCATTATTGCGGGAATGAACAGCATCACCGACAATTTATCTTCATACATTGACTTTTATCTCCAAAAGTATGTAGTGCAACTAAGGTCACACATTAGAGACACCACGGACCTATTGGTAAAACTTTCAAACATAAAAAGAGAGGACAATCTATATTGGATGTCGTGTGATGTAACTTCACTCTACTCAAACATTGCACACGACATAGGTTTGAACTCTATAGATCATTTTTTAAGTGAGGACATATATATGTCAGATATACAGAAAAACTTTATATTAGAACTAATAGGTTTTATCTTAACCCACAACTATTTTCAATTTTTGGATCATTTTTACATCCAGATTAAGGGGACGGCCATGGGGACCAGATTTGCTCCCAGTTTTGCAAACCTATTCATGGGTTTGTTTGAGTCTATATACATCTATGATTCAGACTGGGAGCAAAATCTGGTCTTCTATGGCCGTTATATAGATGACCTGCTCTTTATATGGAGAGGTCCTCTAGATTCTTTAACAACTTTCCAGAACAAACTCAATAGGAACAGTATGGGTATCAAATTCACATGGAATATTCAAATAGATAAAATCGATTTTTTGGATGTTTCCCTAATGTGGGCACAGATGATAAGGTGGAATCATGCACCTTTTTTAAAACAGTTGACAGCAATAATTTACTTGATTATCATAGTAACCACTACTCCAGTTGGAAATATAATATCCCATATAGTCAGTTCAGAAGAATTCGAAGGAACTGCACAGACATTGGTACATTTGACAATCAGAGTCAGATTCTCATAGATAGGTACAAGGACAAGCATTATCCTATACAACTAATTGAACACAGCTACAATAGAGCACGTGTACAGAATAGAATGATTTATTAACCAATAAAAAGAAAATAGAATCAACATTTGATTCAGGTTATGAATCAACATTTATTACAAGATTCAATGATAACCATAGGGATATCAAGAAGATCTTAACCAAACATTGGACAATATAAAGGAAAGACCCTATATTGAAATCTATCTTAGGAGACAAACCACTATGTACATTTAGGCGAGCACCAACAATAAAAGAAAAACTGGCACCCAGTAAAATAGTAATGTGTAGAAGAGAAACAATCCTTCACCTAATAGAAATCTACCACTATTAGGAACCACACAAAATGTTAAGATGGGTTTCTATAGATGCAACAAGAGCAGATGTAGTATGTGTAAATATACAATCAACGGACAAAAAACAATTGAAGCCAACAACACAGGGGAAATTTTCACACTAACACAAAGAATATCATGCAGCTCCTCTTATGTGGTTTACTGTATCACCTGCATTTGTGACCTACAATATATAGGCCGTACCTGCAGATTGATAAGACAAATATGGTCAGAACACTTTAGATGTATTAGGAAGGGACTTGATAAATACAGCACTTCTAGACATCATACAACATCACATGGTACGAATAAATGTCTTATGAAGATTACTCCACTAGAGATAGTGACTGCTAGCAATTCACAAAACAGGATGATCAAATTACGTCAAAGAGAGACCTTCTGGATTTACAAATTTTCCACTCTACATCCAGAAGGTCTCAATGAAGTTATAGATACAGCAGCTTTCTAATTATTGGATTTAGTATAGTCACCATTCACAAGATCAACATCTTGTCATTTCAGTTTACACTTTTTATTTTTATATTTATAGATATAGTCACTCTCACATTTTATCATACATCATATACTCCACTAAGATAATTGTACTAATATCAGCATTTATTATTGTATGTAGTAATGTTTCACGAAATACAACTCACACTCACAGGATCACTAATAATTAATATTCACCTATCTTTTATCATCACATTACATTATCCATATATCTCACATAATATAATATATAAGTTTTAAAAGTATAGTCTAATTAATATCACGTTAGTCTATCAGAATAGTGGTTAGCATAATAGGGTCACATCAGTTAGATTTAAATCATAATATTAATACATTTCTATACACTGATTAGAATAGGGGATCATCACACATATGGCTATCATATATCATAATTCATTTATCTCCATTGGCCATCACTATATAGTTCACATAAGTTAGTATACACAACAAATTTTCTTATATACACATTTTAATTTTATATATGATTATAATTACTGAGTGTACTTTAATTTTTATATACATAATGACTGAAAAAAGTTTACACTTATTTAGTGGTTATGCATTTTTTATGCGAGCATTTAGCAATTTTATATGCTCACCACACCATCATGCACATATAAGTCACCTGGTAATATATAATGTAAAAATTTTTGCTTTTTATCCCCATAGGATAGTAACTAATACTGAGTCCTAAAAGGGATCGATATTACAATTTTGTAACATAACATATAAAAAATACCACATATATATTAAAAATTTTAAAAAAATCGGAGTAGTCATTTGACTTTCAGTATAATTGAGATAATAGTATAGATCAGCTTACAAGCACATTAAATGCATATACATACAAAACGTATCAATACAAAAATCATTGGTTGATACGGACACACCTCTATAAAAACAAAGAACAGAAACATATCTTTAGTCAGGATTAATATAGAGACTAGTATAGATTCTTCATTTATTAGGTCTTAGAAAAACTTTATATAACCAATATAAGATTAGAATTAGAAATAATATTCATTAGCCGGATATTCAGCCCGCTATATGACAGCCGTACAGGCTTAAGACTTCACTGACAAGACGAACGCTTACTACAAACATAGAGAACCAGAAGCTCTAACTGATTGGTCCATATTCAAAATAGAAAGAGTGATTGGACAATATACACACACCCCTGTATTGTATTGGTCATCTAGCGCACAATACTGCAGATAGAGATCCACATCGGCACACACTGAAAATACTCACGATCAGCTTCGGTAGGAATTGTATCAAATTCAAATAGTGCAACTTTATATTCACATAATAAATTGTATCTATTTTTAAAGACAAGGCAAAATAATTTTTTAGAGGGGACCGAAAGGTATTGTGTAAAATGACATGCACCCACAAGTTAGGTTACATATTGACTGCTTAACGAAATGGGTTTAGCTCCATATATTGGGAATCGTTAAGATTTTGATAGCTAAATCTAGTAACCTGAATGCACAGGTTATCGACTTTCATATATGAAGATAATACCTAGATACTTTGCATAACAATTGATTAGATGTTAGATCATAAACGAAGTATGTTTTTTATTTATCTCTGTATAAATTGTACCATATATATTGTATATCACATTGGGAATTGTTAGTCTATTTGTAAGGGTTGCTATGGAAACATTTGCATTTGCTAATTGAAAAAGGTGTGCAATGGGTGTAACCGATAGCTCAACTAGCTCTTGAGTGTTTAAATAGGAAACTCTATTATAAGATCAGTATAACCTGCCTGAGGAAACAGAGTGGTGAGCTCTGAGAAACGCGTAGCAAGTTTTACTGATGTTTTTTATGTTTATTTGATTTTATAAAGAATATTTTTATACATTTCTGAAGTCTCCTATCTACTATTTTTAACATCCATCCATTGTCTGCCAGAGTGATATGTGCGCTGGGCCACTTTAAATATACCCAGCATGTCTCATTAGCACTACAGTGTGCTTCATAATATGTGAGTATCTCTACAAAGGATAAGTTTGGGTCTTGAAACCATACTGACTGATCTGCACTAGGAGTCGCCCTCTGCATACCATTCTATAGGTATGCACTGTGCAGCACTGAATGCTAAGCCCTAACTCGGCATCCAGCCAATCCCACTGCATCAGAAAAGGTCCTGCTGGGGTTACCATGGTTACCAGGTAACTGCTCTGGTGGTGGGGTTTGTTTCTGTGTAGTGCTGATTGTAGGCGCATGCAGCAGAATGCTGGAGTGGCAGGCACGTGAGGATTTGAGCATCTGTGCAGCTGCACAAACTACTCTCTTCAGTCTTGAGGCTGTGTGACTTCTCTCACACTGTATCCATGCAGCCTTGGGCAGACAGCATCGCATCCAGTCTGCTGGCCCCCTTAACCCTTCTCTTTTTGCTGTGGCCCTAAGATCAACTAACTGAAGTTTGTTAGTGGAACAGTGCTTTGTAGAAAGGTGTCAGTGGGAAGAATAAGTAAGTGCGCACACGCCCCTCCCCCATGCAGCATTGTCTACTGCAGGGTGAGAGGGAACTTGTTCCTAGCAAAAAAGTGACATGTGCTGCTGTGGCTGATGTATAGTGTCATGCTATGCTGATACTTCACACATTAAGGTAAGGTTTATTTTTATAGGTTTTTTTTTCTCTCTGTCTCAGATTTGACAGCTTCCCCTAGTAGTTCTGTTGTTCCAGTCAGTAAACTTATATTTGTCTGCACCTCCATGCTTCCTCCTCAATCTTTACCTTGCTTTGCTCCTGTTGGCTGCCCTAAATCTCTTTAACCAGCTAACCTCACACCAGAATCACATTCAAAAGCATGTTAAATTAATCCACAGTGGAGGAATTTATATATTTATTTACTTATTAGTACTGGGGTGGAGAGCGAAATTTCATGGTGTGGGGGGGCAAGAAAATGTTTGCCCAAGGTCCAGTCAATAGTCCTGAAGATTATATGTATCTTGCCCCATATTTGCTAATGTTCCTGGGCAGAAACATGTCTTATCAGAATACCCATTATTTTATTTTTTTACAATAGTCTATTGTGCAGAAAATACATGTGCAATTTACATTTACATTTTATCTTAATTTTGCATCATATCATCATTAATGACAATGGGGAAATATAAAATACCCCATCAATCTCCATGATCTACTGGACGTCTATCTGTAGATTCTAATGTACCTGTTGCATTTAAACAGTATACACAGTCCAAGGACCAGGGGCTACAATATGGCTCTCCAGGAATTGAATAAACAAAAAAGTAAAAATAATAGTAACAGCCAGGGAGAGTAAATGAGTCTCAGGTGCTCAGAAATACAAAACATGCATAAAAAAGTGTCTGTTGTAACCAAATGCTACACCCATGTTCTATCACATACACATTTATTATTTAGATACAGAATCTTTCATCCATCCTCCTCTTCCCATTCTTTCAAAATGTTGTGTATAGAACATGGGGTATTTTTTAACACTTTAACATTGTCCCCTCAAGTAGCTTATGTGTAGTACATATTTGCTTGGTTTTATAGTACGACATGTGATTATAATTCTGTTTTATGCATCATCTCTTTTTATAGCAAACAGGTGGCCCACCAACATGATTCCCCACTTCCTAAAAATATTTAATTTCTTCTGTGAATGAACCAAATTCTAGTGTGATCCATCATGTAAAATATCCATAATTTATACAATATCAATATATCTTCTAATCTTTTGCAATAGCTGGTGACCTTTGTACCACCATTTTGTTTGCTAAATTATGTAAAATGGATTTACTAAACCAAGGTTAGAATGTTGATTCATTCATTAAATGTAGCTTTTTATTGTGTTTGTCTCCAGTTGTAAAGCTAAAGGGCAATGTCAAAACTGAACCCTCCAACTCTTCTTTTAATCACTTTGGGCCCAATTCTAAAAACTTATGGCTATATTATATATATATTACAAGTGAAGCTAATTACCACTTAACTGCGCTAGAAGTAAGCTTTTTGCACTCGTCAGGTTGCTCTCGTATTATGAGTTAAAGTAAACTGTATTTAGACATGCATATCTAGGTATCTCAATGTTAAAACCCTTTGCATGCTTTTGAGAGCTTAATATCTTTGAGCCCTTACAACTTTTTTTATTAGATGGCATTATTATGAGTATAACTGTACTTTGTAATGTATTTTTGATGGGTTTTGTGCAGCTTTTTTGTTTTGCAAAACAGTTAACCAGAGATCTGAAGTTGCGGTAATTCTTCTAACATAAATCGCTATTGTGCTCAAGCGATCGTGTTTACTTTCAACTCGTAATACCAACTGTAAACCTGACGAGTGCAAACACCCACGATAAACACCTTAAAATGTCCTCTATTTTTGTATACATTTTGTTTTTCTATTAAGGTAATAAATTGCATACTGTGACACAATCTCACCACCTTTTAGTTTGAAGCAATATTTGCGCTCCACTTTGTAATACCAGAACACACCTCGCATTCACATTGCGCTGACAAGAGTGCGCTTCCATAGTTCCAATGGGAGCCTCGTTCTCATGGCATCAAAGACACAACAAAACCTCGCTCAGCGAAGGAGTAAGAAACACAGCAATGGCAGCATATTTTAAAATATACAGAATATGTATATGACTATATATGTATACACACATATTAACACATAAATATATATGTGTATCATATATATATATATATATATATATATATATATATATACATACATTTACTGAGAACACACTGTTCATATAGACTGCAATGTAAAGGCATTTTTTCAGTGCCGTTTTTTTCTAATACCCCACTCCCACCAACTTTAAACCCCAAGAACTGCCTAGTGCATTTGTTTTTTTATTTAAAAATGCAACTTTTTTTTTTTAAATAAAAAAACTCTAATGCCCTCTATTTTGAGGGCATTTGGAGCACTTTTAGAAAATTAACCAGAGATCTGGTTCTGGATCTGGATCTCTGGTTTTTTGAGCACTAATTGCTATTGTGAGTTTGCGGTAGCAATAACCAGTCACTTGTAATGGCTGGTTAATTATCACTTTCCCTCAAAGGGGTAAATTTGTCCATTTGCGGGCCCTAAAAATTTAGCACTCCATTTGTAATCTAGCCCAGAATTGGTGACAAATGTGCAATTAACTCTTTAAATTTCATTAAAAAATCCTTCCACATGTTTATGCATTTATCGTCAAAGTTTATGTGACACATTTATAATGTAGTTAATTCATGGATATGTTTAATATATTAAACTTTTTTTTCTATATAATCATTAAATTAAAAAACACACCATTTCTGTGATTTCTTAAAAAGACAAGACTCACAATGAGCATGCAATTTCAAACAACTTTCCAATTTACTTCTGTTATCAAATACTTAATTGTATTGGTATTGTTTGTTGAAGGAGCAGCAGTGCACTCCCAGGAGCAAATTGAAAACATTGGGTGAGCTAATAACAAGAAGCATATAAGTGCCCCAGACAACCACCAGCTAGCTCCCAGTAATGCTTTTGCTAGTTTCCCACTTTACATGAACCTACCTAGGTAAGCTTTTCAACAAATATACCAAAAGAACAAAGTAGAGAATATATAGTAACTGAAAAGTTGTTTAAAACTGCACACATTTAATTTTTACTTTACTTTTGACTAGATGATGAGTCTTGCGTTATGAGCTGTGCGGTGCTTACGTGCAGTTTTTTCTCACTGCTCACTTACCTGCAGCGCTGGTATTATGGGTTTTTACAAACCTGGCGTTAAAAGACAAGAAGTGAGCGTAGAGCAAAATTGAGCTCCATACCGCACTCCAATACCACGGTGAGCTGGTTATACGTGCTCGTGCACGATTTCCCCATAGACATCAATGGGGAGAGCCGGCTGAGAAAAAGTCCTATGGGGAAACTAAAGTTATGTTTACACCTAACACCCTAACATGAACCCCGAGTCTAAACACCCCTAATCTTACACTTATTAACCCCTAATCTGCCGCTCCGGACATCGCCACCACCTACATTATATTTATTAACCCCTAATCTGCTGCACCCAACATTGCCGACACTACATATATTTATTAACCCCTAATCTGCCGCCCCCAATGTCGCCGCAACCTACCTACACTTATTAACCCCTAATCTGCCGCCCCCAACATTGCCGCCACTATTCTAAATTTATTAACCCCTAAACCTAAGTCTAACCCTAACACCCCCTAACTTAAATATAATTTAAATAAATCTAAATAAAATTCCTATCATTAACTAAATTATTCCTATTTAAAACTAAATACTTACCTATAAAATAAACCCTAAGCTAGCTACAATATAACTAAAAGTTACATTGTATCTAGTTTAGGGTTTATTTCTATTTTACAGGCAAGTTTGTATTTATTTTAACTAGGTAGAATAGTTACTAAATAGTTATTAACTATTTAATAACTACCTAGCTAAAATAAATACAAATTTACCTGTAAAATAAAACCTAACCTAAGTTACACTAACACCTAACACTACACTACAATTAAATAAATTCTCTAAATTAAATACAATAAAATAAATTAAATACAATTAGCTAAATTACAAAAAAACAAACACTAAATTACAGAAAATAAAAAAACAAATTACAAGAGATTTAAACTACTTACACCTAATCTAATAGCCCTATAAAAATAAAAAAGCCCCCCCAAAATAAAAAAACCCTAGTCTAAACTAAATTATCAATAGCCCATAAAAGGGCCTTTTGCGGGGCATTGCCCCAAAGAAATCAGCTCTTTTACCTGTAAAAAAAAATACAAACAAACCCCCAACAGTAAAACCCACCACCCACACAATCAACCCCCCAAAAAAAACCTAACTAACACAAACTAAGTTCCCCATTGCCCTGAAAAGGGCATTAGGATGGGCATTGCCCTTAAAAGGGCATTTAGCTCTATTGCTGCTCCTCCAGACGGGCAGAAGTCCTTTAATAGGATACCTTAAAGAGACATAAAACCTAACATTTTCTTTCCTTATTCAGATAGAACATACAATTTAAGCAACTCAGTCTTACAGTTGCTTTTCCTGCTTCCCATATCGCTAAATTGGTGAAAGGAGGTGAGTACCCTAATCTTTAGATGCTTAAGGGGTCCCAAATATTCTATTTCATTGTTTTATTCTAACTCAGGCTTAGTTTGACTCATATAGCTGAGGAGTCCACACACTGCTGAGGGGCATTTATACACTGATACACTGATATGGTAGTGTTTGTTATTACTCAGTTCTCAATTACTATAGCTTTGTATTATTTTATATTGCTCCTCGCGTCTTGAACTTTTCCATAATAAATTTCTTTCTTTCGCGTTATACTCGGGTAGCGTTATACTTGAGTATCTACGGTACTTGGTATACATGTTAATGATAAAAGAAAATGTCGCTCAGACATCTTGTGACCATAATTTTACTTTAAATCACATTATCACTGAGTCCACACACAAACCTTACCAAGATCATGATGTCAGATGTTTACATTGCAGAGCCTTACAAATCCTGAGGGCCAGGGGTAAGGGCCAGATTTTTGGATTATTCAACATCATCTATATACAAATTCCCCTTCATGTGTTCTAAAAAGTGTGTGCTTGGCTTCTCAGTATATAGTATCAGTTGAATCCTAAATTACAAATAAAATTTTTCCCCTTACCATGTAAAAATCTAATCATGGGTGTCCATCCTAAGGCCCAAAGGCAACTGTTCAGCACTACATTGGTTTTTAATTTGCTTTCATTAACCAGAGTGTATAAATTATATACAGTATATATAAATACAGTGTGTGTATATAAATCAATATTAATTGTGAGGGGTGCAAGTCTTGGTGAGCTCACACACTTTTCTTGTAGGACTTAACCCCATATATTCATATACATATATATATTTATATTTGCTGCCCATCGCTGCGTGACTTACCCCCTTCACTGCTCTAGTTCTCATACCGTGTCTCATGCTTCCGTGCAATATGAACGTGAGGATGCGTTCGCATTGCACCTCACTTGCAATACAAGCGCACATTTGTGTGCACTGGTATTACTAAATTGAGTGCAAATATCGCTTTTGCAGAAGCTATATTTTCCACCCAACTTGTAATCTGGCCCTATATGTTTCTAATAGTTTCTTGCTTAGCCATTTGGAGTATAAGAAAAACAGATTTTTCTGTTATACTTTATTTGTAATTTTTTGAGATTAAAGGGTCATGAAACCCAAACATTTTCTTTCATGATTCAGATAGAGAATACAATTCTAAACAACTTTCTAATTTACTTCTATTATCTAATTTGTTTTATTCTCTTGGTATCATTTGTTAAAGGAGCAGCAATGCAGTAATGGTTTCTAACTGAACACATGGGTGAGCCAATCACAATCAATATATATATATGCAGCCACCAATCAACTGCTAAAACCTAGGTTCTCTGCTGCCCCCTGAGCTTATCTAGATAAACCTTTCAGCAAAGGATAGCAAGAGAAGGAAACAAATTAAATAATAGAAGTAAATTGGAAAGTTGTTTAAAATTGTATTCTCTATCTGAATCATGAAAGAAATTTTTTAGGTTTCATGTCCCTTTAAGATTATTCAAATGGCTGTTTATCTAATGAATCTAAATACCATAGAATAGTAAAGCTAAAAACAAATAGTCACATACAAAGTTTTCACATGACAAACTTTAATTAATTTGAATAGGGGGTCTATATCTGAGGTTTTAAATGTGTTTACAGTGTTAAACCTAGATGCAGTTTGTTTGGCTTTATCTTTTAGAACAGACATTCATATAAATAAAATCTGATGAGTTTTTCAACCATGTCTGTTTGTTGAACAGCCAGTACCTTGTTCACAATTACTTGAAGTCCTGAAAAATTGACTTCACTTCAACAGCTTTAAATTGCATGCTGTGTGATTACTGACAAGTTCCAAGAGTCCAGGCTTGTATGTGTTTTCTGTTTTGTAATTACAAAAAATATATTTATACATTTTTTTATTTGTATTTATATTGCCCAAACTCACATTCATATAATTTTCATCCAAAGAAAATCTTTACATACTACTTAACATAAATCCAGTAAATTTACTGCTAAATACCATTAGGTTCTTTATATAAATAAAATCATGGATAATTGCCCATTTTTGGAGTTTTCTGAGAGTTGATTTGCTGGCAGTCTTACCCAATTAAGGGCCAGATTACAAGTTGAACGCAAATATAGATATTTGCGATCATCTTAGTACCAGAGCACACAAATGCATTGAGCTCATGAGAGCGCGCTTCCATAGGCTCCAATGGGAGCCTCATTCTCATGCCGTGAGAATGCATGTAGCGAAGGGGGTAAGTCGTGCAGCGATGGGCAACAGATTATAAATATATATATTATAAATATATATGTATATGAATATGTACATATATATTTATGTTACACAGAATGATGTGAAGGGGACGCAATTGCATATATTGTAATATTTAGAGCTGAATAATAGTATAAATCACTATTAATGTGTAGGCAGAATAGCCTCAATTAAGTTAAAGATTTAGTGGTGCAGACCCTTGAAAAATGTAGCATGAGTAGGCCAGAGAAGCAGCCTCAGGAATGTAATCCTGAATAAAAGACAGGGAAATTCAGCACTCTTTTAAAAGAGTGCTGAATTTCCCTGTCTTTTATTCAGGATTACATTCCTGAGGCTGCTTCTCTGGCCTACTCATGCTATATATATTTATGTGTTAATATGTGTATGTACATATATATTTATACATATATTTACAGGGAACAGTGCCGTTTTTTGCAAACACCCCAAAGCCGACAACTGCCTAGTGCAGTTATTTTTTTTAAAAAAGCTAATTTTTTTTTTTTTTTTTTAAAAGGCACTACTCATTTTTTGAGGAGGGGCAGTTGGGGCACTTTAAAAAATTAACCAGAGGTCTGACCTTTTTTTAGCGCTAATTGCAATAACCAGCCACTTATGGCTGGTAATTTATCGCGCGCCTTTAAGTTGGCTAATTTCCCTGTTTATGGGAGCGTGATAAATTAGTGCTCCACTAATGTAGCCCTAAATGATCATTGCAGGTACTTTAAAAAGCTACCAATAAAGGGAGAAAGATGCATCCAACAAGATCTCCATAGGAAGTGTCTACTCTGGAGGGAAAATAATTATCATCATCTTGATTTACGCTCCTGACTGCCTTCAGAGATTCAGACAATGAGAGTTAGCAAGCAGAGGCCTTTTTTTTCCCCACCCCTGTGGCTTTGAGGCTGTGGCCTGGTGCAGCACAGAGGCAGAGGAGGTGATCCGGACATGCCTGGGAGTGAAGCTATAATTGGTGATTTTTGGGCAAAGCGCTTTTCCATTTATTGGTGCAGACAAATGCAGAACATATAAACTGGATGAAGCTCATTAGCACTCAAATTATCAAAAATAATAAAAATGATTCCTATTCTAATACCCATTTAAAAAAAAAAAAAAAACACCCCAAAATAAAAAACCTAATCTAGAATAAACTACCAATGGCCCTTAAAAGGGCCTTTTGTAGGCAATGCCCTAAGTTAAACAGCTCTTTTACCTGCAAAAAAAATACAAAGCCCACTAACATTACAAACCCCCCCAAACCCACAAAATAAAAAAAAAACTATCTAAAAAACCTAAGCTACCCATTGCCCTGAAAAGGGCATTTGGATGGACATTGCCCTTAAAAGGGCATTTAGCTCTTTTGCTGTCCAAACCCTGATCTAAAATAAAAACCCACCCAAAAAAACCTTTAAAAAAGCCTAACACTAACCCCGACGATCCACTTACAGTTTTTGAAGTCCTGCTTGAATGAGCTTCATCGAGGCGGCCTCTTCAATCTTCATCCCGGCGGCGAAGTCCTCATCCAAGCGGCGAGAAGTCTTCATCCAGGCGGCCTCTTCAATCTTCATCCAGGTGGCATCTTCTATCTTGATCCCGCGGTGGGAGCGGGTCCATCCTGAAGACATCTGGCGCGGAGCATCCTCTTCATACAGTCGCTGCCGTACACTGAATCTTCAATGCAAGGTACGAGATTCAAGATGGCGTCCCTTGCATTCCTATTGGCTGAACATTTTGAATCAGCCAATAGGAATAAGAGCTGCTAAAATCCTATTGGCTGTTCAAATCAGTCTTTATTCCATGGACGCTCTGGAATGGGTAAGGACATGGGTGAGCTGTAATACCATCCGTCTCAAGTCAGCTGGAATATAAATATGGTTTTGGTAGTAATATAAGTTATGATTACCTTGTTGCAACGGTAGAGATGAAATTGTCTTTGTTTTATTTTTAGATCTCAAGTTAACAGATAAATCCACAAAATGATCTGTTTGTATGACAGTAGTTGGCTGCTTTGGGTAAGATGGTCTGGGGTCTCTACGTGAAAGAGCGTCTGCCTTACCATTTTTAGTACCTGGCCTATAAGTTATGACATAATTGAACCTATTGAAGAATAGATTCCGGAGAGGTTCAGAGAAGATCAGCTGATCGTGACGTCACTGCATAGACGGAGTGGTGCAAACAATTGCGGTCCTGTTAGAAAGAATCAGATAGAGAAGTTTTTACCACAATGCTGATCCTGCAGTACAGATAATCCAGAGGGCTGTGTGGTAAACAGGTAGTTACTATTATGATGAAAATGGACAGCTGGTGAATTCCGGAGCAAGTCAGAGGTTCCAGGATGTGAGAGAAAGCTGGTAAAACTTTCCATAGCAGTGTAGATTGAGCAGGTACTAAGACTTGAAAATAGTGAAAATACTGTGAAATAAAACACAGGGTTAGACTTAAAATGTCTGTAGCTAATATGCAGATAAACTCTCCAGCAGAGAGGGGCGAGATAGCTGTTAGGAATACTGAATGCTAACACATTACCAAGCACCTGTGAACATGGGAGGTGCCTTTTTATAGTAGGAATAGCAATTCAGATAATCTCTGAGCCTTAAAGGGAAAGTAACCAACACGAATATAGGGGATATATGACAAAGAAGAACAATTTATTCAAATATACATATAAAATACAATAAAACATTCAATACACCAACATACATATGCGTGATCAGTGTCCTTTCTAGGAACAGTCAATATAAACTGCGAGTGTTTTCCCCCTAATGCGGATGGATGCGGATACAGGGCAGCGTTCACACCACTCTCGATCTCCGCTTCCAGTACCTGCAGGGTCTACATTCCTTTTCTAATGTAGTTGGGTATAAATGGATGATTCCCTGGAGGGAGATAAAATCTGATGTACGTTTCACTGTTAACCAACAGCTTTTTCAAGGAAGATAGTGTACAGATAAAACCAGAGGAAATTTAAACCCGTGCAGTCACAGGAACCGGAAGTGATGATCAGTGTAGACTCCATGATTGTTATGGGCAACAAATTTAAACACAGTTTAGGATCATATTTACTAGAAGGTTTAAATAGGAATATTTTAAATAAAAATTAATATACACCATCATAGACAAATCTTTAGGAATCTGGAAAATATAAAAGAAAAAGAAAGAAGGTATCTTGTGGCACACTTGATTAGAGACCCTAGGTGACCAAATAAATATCAGAGTGGGCACTAGGAAATATTATTTAAAACATAACTTTTATTAAATTGCCAAAAATAAAAATTAAAATATACATGGAAAATTAAAATAGGGTGTATTTGTTATTAATCATATGTGCAAAAAGGCAAATTGCCCACTGCCATAAATCCCACGTTTGAGGATAATGGGTTATCTATGGTCAAGTGATATACCATAAGGTCTGTGTTAATTCACACGCAGATCCTAATGCCCCAATGTAGGTGCATTTATATTGAGTGCTAAATATACCATTAGGGTCTATATTTGTTCACATGCATTCCTCATATCCCAATGTGAGTACACTTGAGTTAAATGTTAAATGTCAAATACCCATAGCAATGACATCAACTGTCATTAGGAATCTTTAGGAATAACTGCAGTTAAATAAAATTCTTCGGAAAGATGTTGATCTAAATCCAATTCAATTGAACTTCATTTTGGAAGGAATTAAACTTATTTTAGAAACTAATCACTTCTAGTTCACTTCTAGTTTTTACAAACTAGTGGTGCGGCGATGAACACCAGGTTTGAGCCCAGTTACGCCAATTTGTATATGGCTAACTGGGAGGATAAATTTATCTACCAGTCTAACTGGGCGCAATACCTGGTGACTAGTGATGTCGCAAACTTAAAATTTTCCATTAGATTTGAAAAGAAACCAATGGCACTACTAAATTATAAGACCTATATTCCTACAAATTTCTCATTTGTTTATCAGGGTGCGGGTGCTGTGCATATAAACGTAATTGCAGCAAAAAAGAGAAAGTATACACTTATAGCACTCCTAGGTCTAGGGATAAATTTAATCTAAATGGGTGACACTAATTATTCCCTTGGGAATAAATGTAAGGGGAGAAACCAGGATAGAAAGATGAAAATATAACTTTTATTGGGTTAAATTAAAATAGGAATAAACTTAAAACCACACTTAGGCACCGACTGTATAAAATTGTACAAACAAACTATTGTGGTGATACAGATTGGGATTTCTACTTACTGACACCTGTATAAAGATATTAGCTAGAGTGGGAATTGCTATATAATTATACCATAGAAATGTGATGCACTACACAGTATCCGTAAAATGCCTGTTACACAAATCTATTGAGGCAATTCAATAGAAAACATTATACTCTATAGTAGATATCTCCTGAGCGATATATCTTATATATAGGAATATTATTATAAGTGGAATATCAAGCATATAATTTATGCATTGCTTATATTAGGCTAAAGTTATATAATCCACTTATTAAATGAATTCTAAGTATCACTCATATTGGGACAAAAGTATGGTTAAAACGTTTCCAGTTAACAGATTCAAACAGTAATATTGCTTGCCAAAAGTGACTGAACTGCTGTGATAGCAATTACCTACTCAGAAAATAAAGTGTAAAAAACTCTCTCAAGAGTTCAATATCTGTAATTTGTGAGCGGTCTTATAGTGTGTAGTGGTGATTGAACTGTGTTTTAATAAAGTTTCATGTTTCTTGAGATGTTCAATATTTTGTGAATACTAAATCGTTCATCAACTGGATAAGAAACAGTGTTTTAGGTTCCTCTATGGTTGTACATAAATCACTGATATTAAATAAACCCAGATTATAATTGCAGAGATTGCACCGTTGAATATATAAACTCAAACTGATGTTGTCTACTAGCTGAGTACAATACCTTAATTGAGCTGTGTTATGGTAAGTGTTACCCTTAATGTAATACTTGCTATTCAGTGCTTGTCATATACTGCAATAACTTATAGGGTGCACTTAATTATTTTGTATTGCTCTGAAAATTGATTGAGTTAAATTTACCAGTGCTCTAAATATGTATATTTAACAGCTCTTATAACTGGTACATAACGTGAGTTTAGGCAGCAGTAGAAAGATATACCAAGATTGGTTATATTGCACCACTCGTGAGTCTAGGTACAATTTTAATTTATATTCATTAGATGGACTTGGTTGGAGGTTTACACGCTCACAGCTAATTGCATAAAGTGCGCTCTTTTTTAGCCACCATAATATGAACAAATAAAGTGTGTTGAACAAAAGTTAAATACCTCACTGTGTTAAGATGCTCATATAGTGTGGTATGTTATTCAGTGATACGTGTCTGTTCAAAGCACAACATAAATTGAGCGCGATATTTAAAAAAATGGTTGTATTGCAAAACCCGTGAGTTTTGATACTATTGTGCTTAATTTAAAGTTACACACTCACAGCTGATTAAGCGAATGTGTTCATGTCCACCCACCGTAACAGAATCTCTATAGGTTGTATTGTTACACTACTCTCTGTATGAGAGACGTTCGATACAAAGTTGTACCCTTGGTAATCAAGCTGCACTGTATTAGTTTAAGAGTCACTGATTGCGAGCTAGTAATGAAGAGTGGATACAATTTTCAAGTTAGTGCATAATGTGCACAGTGCACATTGGCTTTAAGAGCAAAGGTATATATAACTTTGTATCATAGATATACGTGATTCAGCTAGAGGTTGTTTTAAATTATTAAAAAGTAAACGCAATTACGATTATATTTATCCAGTTTCATTCACACTATAAACTTATAAAGCCGGTTATTTCAAGAGGAGTTGCGCTTGAAAAGTACTAGGTGCTAGCAAAGTGAATTAACACATAGTTCAATTTGTAAGTTAAATAGTTAAAGATTAAATAGTTTGAAGACTACAGTAAATGTCGGTAGCCTAAGGCTGTCTAAAAACACAGGAGCTCCTAGGACTCCTCACCATTGCCCTATCGTCCCTAACATGTTTCGCAACTTCACAAAAAGTTTCGCGAACGGCGGACTCGAACTTTTGCAACTGTTCGCGAACGGGGGAACCGGGTGAACCGCCATTGACTTCGAAAGGCAGGCGAATTTTAAAACCCACAGGGACTCTTTCTGGCCACAATAGTGATGGAAACGTTGTTTCAAGGGGACTAACACCTGGACTGTGGCATGCCGGAGGGGGATCCATGGCAAAACTCCCACGGAAAATTACATAGTTGATTCAGAGTCTGGTTTTAATCCATAAAGGGCATAAAATAAGGGTTACGCCAGCTTCACAGTGACAGACCAAACTCCCCGTTTAACGCACCGCAAACAACAGTCCATGAGTGGTGGCACTGGGCAAGTGGGCACAGTATATGCTGTGAGCTGGCACACACGCTGGCCGGCAGGCAACTGCAATTAGATTACACTAGCAGACTGATGTTTCGCAGTCAAAAAAGTTTTTTTTTTTTAAATTTACACTACTGTTACAACAGATATGAGTGGTGGCACTAGTTGGCAAGTGGGCCTGGCACACACGCTGGCAGGCAGGCAACTGCAATTAGATTACACTAGCAGACTGATGTTTTACTGTCAAAAAAGTTTTTTTTTTAATTTACACTACTGTTACAACAGATGAGTGGTGGCACTTAGCAAGTGGGCCTGGCACACACGCTGGCAGACAGGCAACTGCAATTAGATTACACCAGCAGACTGATGTTTCACAGTCAAAAAAGTTTTTTTTTTACAAAATTTACACTACTGTTACAACAGATATGAGTGGTGGCACTAGTTGACAAGTGGGCCTGGCACACACGCTGGCAGGCAGGCAACTACAATTAGATTACACTAGCAGACTGATGTTTCACAGTCAAAAAAGTTTTTTTTTTTTTAAATTTACACTACTGTTACAACAGATATGAGTGGTGGCACTTAGCAAGTGAGCCTGGCACACACGCTGGCAGACAGGCAACTGCAATTAGATTACACCAGCAGACTGATGTTTCACAGTCAAAAAAGTTTTTTTTTACAAAATTTACACTACTGTTACAACAGATATGAGTGTGGCACTAGTTGACAAGTGGGCCTGGCACACACGCTGGCAGGCAGGCAACTACAATTAGATTACACTAGCAGACTGATGTTTCACAGTCAAAAAAGTTTTGTTTTTTTAAATTTACACTACTGTTACAACAGATATGAGTGGTGGCACTAGTTGACAAGTGGGCCTGGCACACACGCTGGTAGGCAGGCAACTGCAATTAGATTACACTAGCAGACTGATGTTTCACAGTCAAAAAAGTTTTTTTTTTTAAATTTACACTACTGTTACATCAGATATGAGTGGTGGCACTAGTTGGCAAGGGGGCCTGGCACACACGCTGGCAGGCAGGCAACTGTAATTAGATTACACTAGCAGACTGATGTTTCAATGTCAAAAAAGTTTTTTTTAAAAACATTTACACTACTGTTACAACAGATATGAGTGGTGGCACTTAGCAAGTGGGCCTGGCACACACGCTGGCAGGCAGGCAACTGCAATAAGATTACACTAGCAGACTGATGATTCATAGTCAAAAAAGTTTTTTTTTTTACAAAATTTACACTACTGTTACAACAGATATGAGTGGTGGCACTAGTTGGCAAGTGGGCCTGGCACACACGCTGGCAGGCAGGCAACTGCTATTAGATTACACTAGCAGACTGATGTTTCACAGTCAAAAAAGTTTTTTTTTTTTAAACTTACACTACCGTTACAACAGATATGAGTGGTGGCACTGCAGGCAGGCAACTGCAATTAGATTACACTAGCAGACTGATGTTTCACAGTCAAAATTACACAGGCAAAAAAAAAAAAAAAGACTGATGTTCTAGCCCTAAAAAGGGCTTTTTGGGGTGCTGTCCTTACAGCAGAGATCAGATGAGTCCTTCAGGACTGTAGTGGACACTGAATACACTAGCCTAGATATCAATTTCCCTATAAAATCAGCAGCAGCTACACTATCCCTCCTCTCACTAAGAATGCAGGATCAGAATGAATCTAAAATGGCTGCTGTCCAGGAGCTGGGAGGGTCTGGGAGGGAGTGTCTGCTGCTGATTGGCTGAAATGTGTCTACAGACTGTGAGATACAGGGTCAAAGTTTACTCAATGATGACGAATAGGGGGGATCGAACATTGCATATGTTCACCCGCTGCGGCGAACGCGAACAAGCTATGTTCGCCGGGAACTATTCACCGGCGAACAATTCGCGACATCACTACTGGTGACCTATTGCCGTTACATAGATGACCTATTTATATAATTTGGTCTGGAAATGAACTACAATTATTAGAATTCATTGATTATCTCAAGAACAATGAATATAAAGTTAATTTAATTTGGAAATATAATCAGGAGAGGATAGAATTTCTAGATCTGGAAATTTATAATGAAGACCATACACTTAAAAGTAGGAAAACGATAGACGTTAACAATTATCTAGACACCCATAGTTGACACCAAAAAGTTTGGCTAAAAAATATACCAAAGGGGCAATTTCTCTGCATTAGGAGAAACTGCAAAGAAATTACAGAATATAGAAAACAGTCAGATATATTAAAACAACGGTTTTTAGCAAACAAATATCCAAGAGAAGACTTAGAGAAATCTATAGATGAGATTGCCAATAAAGATAGAAAAGAAAATCTCGTATATAAAGATAAATCAAAAAAGCAATATGAGAATTCCAAAATGAATAATACTCTAATTTTTCAACATAGTACACAAAGCAGACAGTTGAGAGATATTATTAATAAACATTGGGGCATATTAATGTGGGACCCAATTTTGGGAGAGATTCTAGGAGAATCCCCAAATTTAATTTTTAAAAAGGTACCTTACCTCAAAGCCCAATTATCGAACAAAATCATAAAAAAGACAATAATAAAAATTGGCTATTTGCCTTCTAAAATGGGATTTAGAAGATGTCAGGACTGTAATGCTTAGATACATTTTATTCTAGTGACAGAAAAAAATAAATACAATATTAAACAATTCATTACATGTAATAACAAAAATGTAGTATATCTATTGCGTTGTTCATGTGACCTAATATATATAGGTCGCACTTTGAGACTTTAAAAAAACAGTGGACACATATATAATGTTTTAAACCCTCTCTATCTGCCCATTTTTTTGAAAACACAACAAAATGTTATCAGAATTAGAATTTGTAGGCATCAGGAAAGTTGATGCCCATTGGAGAGAGGAGATACCCAGAATATTTTGGGATGTATGGAAATGAAATAGATTTATAACAGTAATTCTCTCATCCCCAATGGCCTGAACAAAGATTTTGAGATACATCATTTTCTATGAAAACTCCTTTTATTATATTAAATTATGTTTTTCTATAGTATGTATCTTATATTAAGTGTATTTTGTATGTTTCATCAAATTTACACTAACACTCGGCTAGATTACGAGTCTTGCATTATGAGTAAAAAAGCAGCATTAAGGCTCATAACGCTGCTTTTTTACTACCGCTGCTATTACGAGTCTTGTAGGTACAGCTGTACCACACACTTTTTTGGCCTTACCGCAAATCAACTTACGCAAATTGCGTATAGTCTTTTTTCTATGGGACTTCCATTAGACTTGGAAAATTAATTTCGGTTAGTTTCGGATCGATTCGGATGTTTTTGAATTTCGTTTTTGGATCGATTCGAATTCGGATACATTCAAATGCATTCGTTTCGGATTCATTCGGATTCATTCGGATTCAAATAAATGTCGGATGTATTCGGTTCGGATTCGATTCGTAAATTCGGAAGTTCGGTATGTGTTACGTGGGATGTGCTGTGTTTTAGACTAGTATTATGTACTATAATATTAGGTGTAACCCATAGCAGAGTGATACAAACCTAATATACAGTACAATACTAGTGTAATTGTGATTAGTCCATGGCCATCTGAATGTTACGAAAAAATCCGAACTAATTTGCATTTATTCGTTAGATTCGGTGCTACGGTAATTTAGAAATTCGAATCGTTCCGAATCTCCGAATTTGACAAATTCGTCCGAATTTAAATTCGGAACGAAACGAAACGAAACGCACATGTCTAACTTCCATAGCACCGGTATTACAAGCTTGTCCTGGGAGGCCAAAAAGTGAGCGGTACAGGCTATCCCATCAAGATTCGTAACACATTCTAAAGTCAGTAGTTATGAGCTTTACACTACAACGCTGTAGCATAAAACTCATAACTAAAGTGCTAAAAAGTACACTAACACCAATAAACTACCTAATAACCCCTAAACTGAGGCCCTCCTGCATCGCAAATAATAAAATAATTAACCCCTAATCTGCCACTCCTGACATCGCCGACAATATAAAAAAATATTAACCCCTAAACCACCGTACTAAATATTATTAACCCCTATTCTGCTGTCCCTAACATCGCCTCCACCTATCTACATTTATTAACCCCTAATCTGCCACCCCCAACGTCGCCGCCACTATATTAAATTTATTAACCCCTAAACCTAAGTCTAACCCTAAACCTAAGTCTAACCCTAACCCTAACACCCCTAACTTAAATATAATTAAAATAAATCTAAATAAAACCTACTATTAATAACTAAATAATTTCTATTTAAAACTAAATACTTACCTGTAAAATAAACCCTAAGCTAGCTACAATATAACTAATAGTTATATTGTATCTAGCTTAGGGTTTATTTTTATTTTACAGGCAAGTTTGTATTTATTTTAACTAGGTAGAATAGATAGTAAATAGTTAATAACTATTTACTAACTACCTAGCTAAAATAAATACAAATTTATCTGTAAAATAAAACCTAACCTAAGTTACAATAACACCTAACACTACACTACAATTAAATAAATTACCTAAATTAAATACAATTAAATAAATTAAATACAATTACCTAAATTACAAAAAACACTAAATTGCACAAAATAAAAAACAAATGACAAGATATTTAAACTAATTACACCTAATATAATAGCCCTATCAAAATAAAAAAGCCCCCCCAAAATAAAAAAAAAAACCCTAGCCTAAACTAAACTAAACTACCAATAGCCCTTAAAAGGGCCTTTTGCAGGGCATTGCCCCAAAGCAATCAGCTCTTTTACCTGAAAAAAAAATACAAACACCCCCGACAGTAAAACCCACGACCCACACAACCAGCTCCCCAAATAAAACCCTAACTAAAAAAAACCTAAGCTCCCCATTGCCCTTTTAAGGGCATTTGGATGGGCATTGCCCTTAAAAGGCTATTTAGCTCTATTGCGGCCCAAAGCCCTAACCTAAAAATAAAACACACCCAATAAACCCTTAAAAAGTCTAACACTAACCCCTGAATATCCACTTACAGTTTTGAAGATCCGACATCCATCCTCAATGATGCCGGGAGAAGTCTTTATCGAAGCGGCAAGTAGTTCTCAATGAAGCCGGGAGAAGTCTTCATCCAAGCCGGGAGAAGTGGTCCCCAGACGGCAGAAGTCTTGATCCAGACAGCATCTTCTATCTTCATCCATCCGGCGCGGAGTGGCTCCATCTTCAAGACATCCAACGCAGAGCATCCTCTTCTTTCCGATGACTAATGACGAATGAAGGTTCCTTTAAGTGACATCATCCAAGATGACGTCCCTTAGATTCCGATTGGCTGATAGAATTCTATCACAGCCAATCAGAATTAAGGTTGAAAAATTCCTATTGGCTGATGCAATCAGCCAATAGGATTGAACTTCAATCCTCAATTACTGTCCGAGGAGTGGATTCTGATTTGCTTATAAGTTGAAGAAGAAGGCAGCTACGTAATGGTGGGGGGAGTCTGGCATCCATATTTACCGGGTATTAGAGTAGTTAGCGCCGCTGATTAGGACAGAAGCAAGGCGGCAAGGCAGGAGGGGTATAGTGTAGGCGGACCTCCGTTTTGTTATTTTCAATATTAAAACATGTTAAAGTAAGTGTTGACTGTCCCTTTAAGCACACCAAAAAACATTTATATATTAACACACATATTGTGGGAGTGCTGCCAAAGTGACCAAAATAATTACAAAACAACAACAAGTATCGGCACACATCCAAACACTTAAGTCCACATATTTCTAACATATGTATATATGCTGCAAAAATATTTTTGCTTGCTATATATTCTTAAAATTGTTAAAACAAAATTGGGATCATTGTCACGCAATATTATTAACATATTTATGCTGCAAACATTTTTGCCTGTATGCTTTTAAATTTTTAAATAAAGTTGGGATCTTAGTCACACAATATGGCCATATTCTGCTAAGCCAATCGCCACTTACAAGGTGTCCCAAAATAGACTCGTCCTAACACTAATCAGTTTAGCTTTACTGGGCTGAATCAGTCGATTCTAATTTCCATATACAAAATTCCAACACTGCAGTACTATGCCTCAAATCATGACTGCACAGAATGAAACTCCCTAGCTTTATATACAGTATATACCACAATTTCATTGTCTGGAACACACCTGGCCTGGAAGAAAATTAAATGCTGTGGCTGCCTTGGAGCCACAATATATTCACCTAATAGGATTGCGGAGGAGGGAGAAGAACCCACATGAAAGGGATGTTATGTGGAGTGACATCACAGATTTTGTCAACTTGACTGGGCAGAATATAAAAATCTGATTTCCGAAATCAAAAGGAAGGTTTTAAAGAAAAAAAAAAAAACTATTACGGAAATATAAAAAACCTAAAAGCTAAGAACAGAATTTGAAAAATTTGACGACCCAAATTTAAACAGTATGAAAAAGATTTCCTGAATCTTTTGATGTCGGAAAATCCAGTTTCCAACATTCCGCAAAAGATTAATATTTGTTCTGAGGACCCATCACTTCCCTTTCATGTGTCCCCTCCCAACCCGCAAATATTGAAAACAATATACAAGGCAAAGATGAGCGTTCAGCAAGTAGGAACCAATTGTCAAATTATGTACAAATAATTTGGCTGCAAAAAATGTTTAACTTATATTTCAGGCACTCTGGATTATGGCAATATTTTTCAAGACTCATTTGCGATAGAAATGCCAGATGTCACTATACTGATATCTGAATCCTCATGTAATCTATTTGCATTGTAAAGTGTCAATCATTGTGCTCCCAAGAGTGCGCTTCAATAGACTCCAATGGGAGCCTCGCTCTCATGCTGTGACATACGGCTTGAGAACCTTGCACAGCGAAGGGGTAAGTAGCGCAGCGATGGCAGCAAATGTTAAATATATGTATATGATTATATACATATATATTTATGTGTTAATATGTTTATATACATATGTATACATGTACTGTATATAAATATTAACACATAAATATATATTTATATAAGCATATATATTTACAGGGAACACACAGTTCCCATAGACCGCAATGTAAAGGCATTTTTCAGTGTCTAATTTTTTTTAACGCCCCACACCCGCCACTTTTAATCCCTTAAAACTGCCTAGTTGTTTTTTATATAAAAAATGATAAAAAAAATTAAATACAAAAAAACTTTAATACCCTCTACTTTGAAGGCATTTGGGGTACTTTTAGAAAATTAACCAAAGATTTGTAGTGACTGGTTATTTTTCGCGCAACCGCAAATGGGAAAATGTGCCTGTTTGCGGGCACGTGATAAATTAGCACTCCACTTGTAAACTAGCCCTACATGTCCCATAGACATATTGGAGCTTGATGCCCCGTGTTTCTGGCGAGCCTGCAGGCATCGCCAGAAACAGCAGTTATGAAGCAGCGGTCACAAAGACCGCTGCTCCATAACCTGTCCGCCTGCTCAGAGCAGGCGGACAGACATCGCCGCAAATCAACCCGATCGAGTACGATCGGGTTGATTGACACCCCCTGCTGGCGGCCCATTGGCCGCGAGTCTGCAGGGGGCGGCGTTGCACCAGCAGCTCACACTCTTGTGCACTCTTGGTGCAATGCTGAATACGGCGAGCGTATTGCTCGCCGTATTCAGCGAGGTCTGGCGGACCTGATCCGCACTTTCGGATCAGGTCCGACAGACCTTCATAACTAGAGGCCAGAGTGTAACTTACTTGCTCAGATATGGTGATTTTAACTAGCCATACTTAACTACATACAACTACATACAAAGGCTGCTGTTTCTGAGACATGGTCATGGTTGCTACTCCTTAAGTACTAGATCTGGAAGTGGGGGGAGGTAACCTCTTATTAGAATATATAACCAGTATACATAACCTACATTAATAGTTATTAGAACTACTTTATATCTAAAATGTAATGAAAATTCCAAAATAGAACACTGACTATTTTCAAATTATATATTGTCCTAAATCTTGTAGGATAAAAGTATTATCCAGTACTCGATATTTTAATAAAATCTCCGGCTATAACTTTAATATCAAGTGTTTCAAGTGGCCAGAAAATAAATACTGGATATCAGTGTTAGAGTACTAATTTTAGCTCTCAGTTTATAAATACATTTCCTGAATACTAATTGAGGGATATTGTCAGCTGACATAGTGGGAGGTAATAGATTAAAATATTATATCCTGCAAAGCCCAACACATAAATTATATTGTAGAGCATTTTTTTTTTCATTTCCCCCTTCTCTTCTTTTTCGCCAATAGGGACAGTGCAGCAATAAAATGTATATGATATCTTTCTAAGGTAAAACAGCATTTAAATTTACATGGGCATTCTAGAAACAGTATGGGCTATATTACAAGTGGAGAGATAAATTATCACGGGCCTGCAGACGGTCAAATTTGCCCGTTTGTAGGCGCACAACAATTAATCAGCCATTACAATTAGCGCTTATAAATATACCAGAGATCATATCTCTAGTTAATTTTAGAAATGTGCCCCAAATGGCCCCAAAATACTGTGTAACACATTTTATTAAAAAAATAAATATAGAAACATCTTTATTTTGTAAAAAAATAACTGCACTAGGCAGTATTTTGGGGATAAAGTTGGTGGGAGTCGGGTGTTAGAAAAAAAACCAGGAATTAAATGTGCCTTTAAATTGTGGTCTATGGGAACTGTGTGTTCCCTGTAAATATATATGTATATGCTTATATAGAAAAGGCAAAAGAGAGTTCAGGACAAAGTTAGTTGTTAGCTGGATTCATTTGTTGGCAAACAAAACAAAGTGTAAAGTGTATGAGGCTGCCTGTGTTGCGCTGAAAAAGCTGTAACGAGGAGTAATCGATTGTGGAAGGAGGGGTTAATTCTTACTCTCACCAAGTACCCGCCTGTCGGTACCACCACCGCTGCACCTCAGGAAGACCGGTCAAGCTTCTACCTCCACACCTTCTACGAACTCCGTTTCTGAGAACCAGGCTCAGACTCCAGTACACAGGCTCAGACTTCAGACACAGGGCACGCCAAGCACGTCCGTGACGTAGATCAATCCATTCCTCCAATCCAGGAGGTGCTCCAGACTTCGGTAAAGGGAAAAAAGGCTGAGAAAACCGCCTTACATTCCACTGCTTAGCTTTGCTGACAGGCTTACTCATAAAGGGAAAAGTTAATTGTAGAAATAAAGGAGCGAGTAGCCGATGTCTAAAAGTAAAAGTTCCAATTTTTAATGGTCAATTCTAAAAAGTTTTAACAGGATTCAATAGAAAGGTCTGACATGTTTCGGCCAATGGCCTTAATCTTAGACAGTGATTCTATGTAGAAAACCGCCAACATTTAAAAGCAGTACTTGAACCCTATTGGTTACTTGAGAAATGGTAATCAATCAGTAACAATTGTGATTACACACATGAATGCAGAGGATACAAACAGAAACAAAATAATAAATTAATTAATTCATCTTAGGTACAGTATAACTTATTTCTGGCACATAGACAATATAAGTTCAATTAGTTAGAATATCTGTTTGCAAAATTCTCTATACCTTTAGTACACAATTATTATTATAAAAAATGTTAATATGTCATAATTCTGGCTATTATATGTAAATTATATATATATATATTATGTATGCATATATAATTTACATATAATAGCCAGAATTATGACATATTAATGGGTCACTGTATGCATTTATGTACTTGTGCACAGGAGCGTTGTAGTACTCCATCGTTTGAGACCGCGCTCCCTAACTACACAGCACATTTTTGTACATACATGCATATATATGTATGGCCAATATTTCTGAACTATGTATATGTTCCACTATATATTCCTTTTTTCACCATTTTTTGTTTGGTTTCTGTTTTATTATTATTATATATTTTTATATGTATATTCTGCCATTTGCATTTAACTCAATTTGGTTTCTCTTTCTTCAATTTATGAAGTTATATATTTCAATTATAATAATAATTGTGTACTAAAGGTATAGAGAATTTTGCAAACAGATATTCTAACTAATTGAACTTATATTGTCTATGTGCCAGAAATAAAGTTATACTGTACCTAAGATGAATTAATTAATTTATTATTTTGTTTCTGTTTGTATCCTCTGTATTCATGTGTGTAATCACAATTGTTACTGATTGATTACCATTTCTCAAGTAACCAATAGGGTTCAAGTACTGCTTTTAAATGTTGGCGGTTTTCTACATAGAATCACTGTCTAAGATTAAGGCCATTGGCCGAAACATGTCAGACCTTTCTATTGAATCCTGTTAAAACTTTTTAGAATTGACCATTAAAAAATTGGAACTTTTACTTTTAGACATCGGCTACTCGCTCCTTTATTTCTATATGCTTAAATACATATATACTTATAAGTTAATATGTATATATACACATATTAACACATAAATATATACAGTATGTAGATAAGCATATACATACATAGTTACAATTTGCTGCCATTACTGCAAAACATACCCCCCTCTGCTGCGCTAGTTCTCATGCCGTGTCTCACAGCAGGAGAATGGGGCCTCCATTGGAGCCTATGGAAGCGAACTCTTGTGAGTACAATGCTTCCCAGCAATTTAAATGCGATCTCACATTCTTATTGCGTTCAACTTGTAATATCAGCACACATTTGCATATTAGTCAGTTGAGTGCAAATATTGCTTTCGCTAATCTGGCTCTTAATTAAAGAAAACGCTATAGGTAATAGAATTCGACTGCAACAAATTGAGTCACTTAAAAGTTAAATTTCTCAATTGCAATTAGCTCATTAAATTAACCCAGGAAATAAATTGCCTCCTTTACTAAAAAATAAACAGGAAACCTTAGACAAATTACATTAGATGCTACCAGATCTATTAAATTAGTAGACACACATTACTTTATCTGTGCCATCAAGCCAGATAGGATATTAGCCAGAAAAATTGAAGATATGACTAGAAAAAAAAAACAGTCTCACAAATTCAGAAACAAAATGTAACGTTTACAAACCATCCTCAAGAAATAGCAAATGAGTTTGCAGACTACTATCAGAAACTGTTTAGAGTATCAGAAAAAAATAATTTACCAGATTTACGCAATGATATTAGAGATATCCTTAAAAATTGGCATTTACCACAAATTACTTAAGAAGCAGTAAACACTGTAAATGCACCAGTAGAACCCAGCGAGGTTCTCTTAGCAATAAAAACTTTGAAACCCAATAAAACACCTGGCCCAGAAGGGTACTCATTTAAATGACTTTTGTTCTGAATCCAATCATTAGTTAGTTCTTTTAACGCTATTATGGATTGAGCAGAGATTAACAAAGAATTTCTATCAGTAACAATCTCAGTAATCCTTAAACCTGGCAAAATAAACAACACTGTTTTCATTAATCAATCAAGATATCAAATTGTTTACTAAGATTATAGCCTCCTGTTTAAATCCACTTTTAGTGCAAGTAGTGCAGCCAGACCAAATTGGTTTCATAAAAAACAGAGAAGCCCCAGATAAAGTTAGAAGAATATTGATTCAATTAATTTGGCTTCAATTAAAGGAATGCCTTCTCTGTTTCGATCACTGGATGCAGAGAAGGCATTCGACAGAGTTGATGGGACCTATATGAAACTATATAGAGCAGTGGGCTGTAAGGTTATTTTTTGAAGGCCATCTCAGCTATATATTCTACCCCGACAGTATTTATCAAGATGGCTGTATAATAATCTAAAACGGTATTTATTTGTAATGGCACTAGGCAGGGGTGCCTTCTTTCTCTCAAAATTTTTGCTCCATGTATTGAACCCCTAGCAGCAACAATTATGAATAACACTGATATATCAGGTATTTCAATTAATAAAACTGATGGTAAGAGCGCACTCTTCTCTGACGATATTATACTAACAGTGTCAAAAGATTGCTCTTTTACTGGTAGCCGGAAATCTTTTTCATAATTCATAATTAATAATGAAAAATGTGATGCTTTAGTAATTGATCTACCAGGCCATACATGTTTTTTATTGGAATTTAATGTTAATTTACATTGGGCCAAAAAAGCCAGTAAATATTTAGAGATCTATTTGTCATCTAATATCAATTCCTTATATTACCTTAATTCTAAAATGGATATGCTGAAATGGACCAAATATAAAATTGTCTTTCTTGGCCGCATAGTGGTATTCAAGATGTCTATTCTCTCAAAGATCCTTTACTTATTTAGGTCCCTCCTGATTCTAATACAATTTACTGACCTGAGGGCTTTTTAAAAGGATATTTTAGTATTTATATTGATTTAGAGAAGACCAAGGGTGCATAGACGATGTTTAAACATAGGGGAATAGGGGGAATGGCACTACAAGATTTGGTTTCAAATTACTATGTGGCACGGTTAGCACAATATTCTCTTATAATAATGTAGATGATCACATTAATTCTGTAAACTTAGAAATGGACATGATCATAGTTCTTCCTATCTATAGGTTACTATGATCGGACCCGGCTCACAGATCTATGGCTTGGAGACCCTTTGTAATAGTTACTCACTCTTTTTAGATTTGTGATTCAGCAGTCTATAAATACTCCTTGTTAACTGATAGATCTGAGGCAATTCCCTTGATTTTTTTTCCTACTCATGTAGATTCTACTACCTAAGCTAAGTGGGCAAACAGGGGCCATTATCGTATAGCTGATGCAATGAGAGAGCAACAAATGTTGACTTATGAACAATATTGAGTGCTGGGGGATTCAGAATCCAACAGTTGTTATCATTTTTTTCCTCTATGCTCTATGATTAATGAAGTTTAAAGGTAGAAAGGTGGGAAATAAAATGAATAACATTTTCTCTGTATTACTAAGATTAGTAGAATAAGAATTTTAAGGTTAGAATTAAAGCAAGGTTTCATCACTGAATATATCTATCTATCTATCTATCTATCTATCTAGCTAGCTATCTAGCTATATATGAAAGAAAATACTAGCACATCACATAAAGTAATGCAGGTTCTACAAGTAATAGAATATTATAAATGACAATGTTAAAGGGACCCCAGATGTTCCTTAGTAGACACATCCTATTGTAATGGAACTTTAAGCATTCAGTCAGGATGCTTGTCTTTGCTTGTAAGGTAGTGTAGACACAGTCTTTTTTTCTCTCAGATTAAGGAAGTTTATTATGTAATATATTGCAAGAATATGGTGAATCCCCACAAGATCACATAAAGCAAAGTGTAAACTCAGCACTGATGATGCTGATGTATGTGTTTTACTATTTTTTTTTTACTATACAGATAAATAGAATAGTTGAAATTCTAACTGCTCACATATCACTTACTCTGGTGAAGACTGAAGACATTTTGAGGTAAAATAAAAACTTCCGTAGCACTGGGTACAGAGATAGGGGTATACAACGAAGAAGATTTGTAATCTATTAGAAATTAAATAGAGTGAAAATCAATTGTATAACCAGGTTACCAAATAGATTTGATTCCCTAATTTGTTAATTACTTAACAAATGAGATCAATAGGAAAACCTAATTTATAAATGAAACCACACCCCTTTTTTGTTTAATTTCTTAACAAGTCAGAGGAAGGTGATTAATTATTTCTAGAAATTCCTAAAAATCAGGAATTATATTTGCGTTCAGACTGTGCATATTGCCAGGTAGTCTAAGCACATGCTACATGATATTCTACACCATTTGCAAACCTCACAGGCTGATTTCCATTATTAAGATCATAAAAAAACCAACTCACAATAGCTCCTTCTTAAGAGCAATTTCCTTGGAGCATAGTTGGTTGTGAGTTTCAGACAATTGCAAATAAATGGCTAAGAATGACAGACAAACAATTGCTATTTGCTCAGTTATATTTTTTCATTTTTTGCATCTTCTGTTTCAAGTTTATTTTAAAATGAAATTGGGTGTATTCATGCAAGAACATAAATCTACTGTTCAAACCGAAAAGCAGACAGCCTGTTTGTTGTAAGATTAAAGACATATAGAAGAATGCGTAGATCTAACAACTTAGTAACATTTTTACCCAGTAAGTATTTCTCTATTAATTACACACACCACTGAAGTTAGCACTGCAGGCCCTACATGCATAGGTAGATTCAAATTTACATTTGCTTTATAAAGTGACTATGGATTTAGTTTAAACTGCAGATCCCGACCATCAGCCAACATTCTCTGTTTCCTGGCACCCTGACCTGCTTTCATCCACTTGATAGTATTGAATATTTTAGATTATGTTTCATCTCCTATAATCTCTCAGTCTTGCTTTTTATCTCTTTGTAGCTTTATCATGTTTGATCAAAAGCTTTATTGCTCCAGCCGTCAGTAAATGGGACATATTATAATTATTATAAGCTATGATTATGATTATAAGTGTTACTCACAGCCCTAAGGAGTCAATGCAGATATGAATTACAGAGCAGTGTTGCATGCATGATTGGGGCGGTGCCACATATTGCCTATTGAGTTATAAATACTTCTAGGAACAACAGCACCTGCAGAGTAACTCACACACATACACATCCCCAAAATGCTGCAAACATTCTCTACATACACTCACCTATATTTTGTAGTAAAATTGAGATCTTAGTCACAAAATTTGACCACACTCCACAGTATGTCAATTACCAGCTCACAAGATGTCTCAGTATAGACTAAAACAAAAGATTGAGGCACCCTGGTTTTAAATTGCACTAAAATTACACTATGAGTAACACTGATGCTCAGGTGGAGTACTAAAGCTAATGCAGCTTACAGAATTTTTAGATAGATAGATGATAGATAGATAGATAGATAGATAGACAGGCAGGTAATTAGATAGGTGATAGATAGATAGATTGAGAGATAGATAGATGATAGATAGATGACAGATAGATAGATATATATAGATGATAGATAGATAGACAATAGATGATAGATAAATAGATAGATGATAGATAGATGGATGAAATAAATAGATGATAGATTAGATATATATATATATTATAGATAGATAGATAGATAGATACATAGATAGACAGATGGATATAGATTATAGATTAATAGATAAATTATATATATATATATATATATATATATAGATAGATAGATAGGTAGATAGATAGCTAGATAGATAGATATTACTTGTGAGACAGGGTTGATGATCAAAGATTCACTGCAACCATTAAGAAATATACATTTCTGTCTCACCAACCTGCAATGTTTGCCCCTAGAGTGAGAACCTAAGAAAGTGGGCTGTTCATTACAATAAAAGCAATATGTGAGATGCTATCTATAGAAAAGTATAGGCCTCGCTACATTAGATCATTCCAAAAACCGCAATTGAATACAAATTAACGTGGGGTATAGCTGGCATAATTTCAGTATATGCTTACCTATGATTTAATGTGTGTTATATACATCTGAAAGTGGAGTCGTTTTCACTATACATCGTTTGGTAAAAAAAAAGTAAATAAATAAATAAATATCATTTTAAACTGCTCATGTTCGGCAAACATTGAAATTTCAACCAATGAAAAGCTGATGAGACAGGTATGTGTGAAAATGTTGCAGTAGGTTGTGTCTATATTGTTTTTATCATTCTATCATACATGAAACAGACCCATGAAATGGCTATATTTTTGCTATGTATTGCAAGGAGCATTGGGAGTGTAAATATAATGAAGTAATAAAGATTTTCAATAACATACAATAAAGTTTTATGTAATCAAAATGTGCGTAAATCACTATATTGCTATACAGATGAATAGATATAGTGTGTGTTTATGTGTGCTTATACCACCTGCCTGCTTCTGCATATAGTTTCTCATGATACAAAATATACTAAACGTGATATTCTAACTTCGGCTTTTTGCGTGCATCAGGTTAATGCGAGAGCGTACACAGTTTACTTTTAACTTATAATACGAGCACAACCCAACAAGTGCAAAAAGCTTAGTTCTAGCGCAGTTAGCGATCGAGCGGGAGCATTAGATAGCTTTCCACTCGTAATCTGACCCATAATCTACTAAACAACATTTTCTATTCATCTTTTTCTTGTTGATATTCTAGTGTGGGACACTCTTTGGGATTCAATAAAAAATGATACTTTCTATCTATGTTCTACACAGTTACATTTTGTTGGTTTAGTGCTTGCGAACAGCTGCAAATCACCTTGACAGCTATCCTCAAAGACATTTCATTTTTAATTATGATGTTGAGCACATCAGATTCAAACAGATGGGACACTGATTAGCTAGTGTTTGTCATTCAAGCTTTTGCCTGAGCTTTTGCACTTTAATTAATCAGTTGAGCACATCGTCATTATCCCCTGTGTGTTGATAAAAGACTACAATGATAGAAAATATATAAATGTATTGGAAACATTTAATAAAAATGTGAAGCCTAGATTAGGTAGATGCATATTAATTTGGATGAGTGAAAATGTAATCTTAAATTCACCAATGATTAAAGAACTTGGTGGAGAGGACAATATGTTGGATGGTGCATTATATTCATTTCACTCATGCTTTGCATATTCAATAAGCCAGATTTTTAGTTGGCTAGATGTGAGACTTTCTCTGTTCATAACTAATTTATATAGACTTGTCATGAGACTTGACATCTCATTCCATATTTGCATGAAATATCATCGACTAAAAATTAAAGGGACATAAAACACAGAACTGAAATCAACATTTGTAACAAGAGCAAAACACTTTCCTAGCCAGGAACAGGCTACACCAGTATCAGTTGGAGAGACAGATGTTACACTGCAAATACAAGCAGGAATCAATGGCTGTGTGATCCCCTAACCATACATCTTTATGGGGTACGGCAAATAACACACATTAAACATATAAACATAGAATTTGATGGTATATAAGAACCATCAAGTCTATCCATATTACTTGTGTAGTGTAAACTTGCTTATTTCTTAGGATAGCCTTATGTGTGTCCCAGGCATTTTTATATTATTTTACAGCCCTTCTGTTTACTATCTCTGTTGGAAGTTTATTCCATGAATCCTCCACTAAAAACAGCTTCCTCGTATTTCTCCTGAACCTTCTGCTCTCTAACTTAAAGGGACATAAAACCCAAAGGGCTAGATTACGTGAGGCGTAAACTTTTGCGTGCGGGTTTTCATGATCGTTTGCGTGCAGGTTAAATTGTGCTCATATTACAAGTTGAATAATAACTGAGATCTCGAGCTTTGTTTCGCGAAAATAAAAAAGTGTCACAAAACACATCAAAAATACATTACAAAGTACAGTTACACTCATAATAATAATGTCTAATAAAAATTATTATTTATGTCTATATATATGTGTACATATGTATTTATATGTGTATATATGTATTTATATCTGTATATATGTATTTATATGTGTACATATGTATTTATATGTGTACATATGTATTTATATGTGTATATGTATTTATATGTGTGCATATGTATTTATATGTGTATATATGTATTTATATGTGTATATATGTATTTATATGTGTATATATGTATTTATATGTCTACATATGTATTTATATGTGTATATATGTATTTATATGTGTATATATGTACAGTGTGTATATATGTATTTATATGTGTATATATGTATTTATATGTGTATATATGTATTTATATGTGTACATATGTATTTATATGTGTATATATGTATTTATATGTGTATATATGTATTTATATGTGTATATATGTACAGTGTGTATATATGTATTTATATGTGTATATATATATTTACAGAAAGTAGAAGATGTGGAGCCGCTGGGATTAAAAAGTCCTTTTATTGAGCAAAAAAGTTAAAACATGGGAAGCATCCCACAGTGATAAATTAGGCAGCGCACCACTGCTAACATGTTTCAGCCCTCAGGCCGTACTCATATCATGCTGAGGGCTGAAACATGTTAGCAGTGGTGCGCTGCCTACTTTATCACTGTGGGATGCTTCCCATGTTTTAACTTTTTTGCTCAATAAAAGGACTTTTTAATCCCAGCGGCTCCACATCTTCTACTTTTTACATTTTGCACCAGTCTACGGAACTGCTGTTACCCGCCTGGTCGGGTTTTGGCAGTTTTCCAGGTACCGGTACATTTCTCCTCCTCGTCTATACGTCACAAGACCTCATACCCGGATCTACTACCAGCGTGTAGGAAACGGCGCCGGGCGAACAGCTGATTCAGCCGCTGAGTCAAATCTCGGCTGTGAAGTACACGGATAGTGCCAGGCTGTGGATAGAGAAAGCTACAATTCGACTACAGCTCAACGATCTTCAATCAAGGTATACTCCTGGTGATGGGGGGGGGGGGGGGGAGAGGGATTTCATATGTACCGGTCATGGCAAAGATTCAATCTCGCTTGTAAAAAAGACTATATTTGCAGATTGCCTATATTCTCTTGCTATTGTTGTTTATATGTATTTACAGACATATACACATATAAACACATAAATACATATGGACACATATATAGAAGTGCATTAGAGCCCTTTGCAATTAAGTAGGATGATGAAAACATGAAAAAACATATTTATGCAATTTTCCTTTTTACTAAAGTGTAATAGTGTGTATTTACTGTAAATATTTCACATTCCAATGTTCTGCACATATAGGAAAGGAATATTATGTATGTATTTTTAAAAAGATATTCCTATATATATATATATATATATATTATATATATATATATATATATATATATATATCTGTATATATCTATACCTATATATAACCATGTATATATATATATATATATATATATATACTGTATATATATATATATATATATATATATATATAGGTATAAATATATATTGTACCAAAATACCATTAGATATATCTAGAAATATGTATTTTTGAATAAATAGAACATATTCTGCTATGTGCAGAACATTGGATTGTGAAATATTCACATTTTCATGTCGGGTTAGCGCATGTTTTTCCCCCACTTTTTTTTCTCCATTGACTTTTATGGGGGATAGATTATCTTTTGTGCGACAGTCTAATTGCTCTAGAAGTAAGCTGTTTGGGAGCCTCATATTAGTGCAATAACTTTTTACTTTCAACTCATAATACCAGCGCAACCCAATGAGTGCAAAAAGTTTAATGATAGCATGAGCACAATAACCAATGTCGACTTACCATGTGACCATTAGCACATAACTGTTATATTACAAGTCCACGGTAAAGTGCATTATCCAAAGTGCACAGCCTATACTTTCAATGGATTTCTCGACCTCACTAATTTGTGCTGGTATTGCAAGTTGAAAGTTATAGTTTGTGCTCAAGCATTAGCTGAAACTATGCTAGAATATTTAGTGCAACTTGATATGTGAAATAAACTGTAAGAGTTCATATATATATATTTATATATTTAATAATTCTGAGAAGGCAGGTTGAGAAAAACCCTTGAGTGACTGCAAAAGACCTGCAGCAAGACTTGGGGGGTAATTTATTAAGCAGCGTATTCTGCTTTCTACGCCCGAAATTAAAAGGCCGCCTGAAACATAAGTTAAGAAGCAGAGGTCATTTAGGTGGTGGACTGCAATCATCCCGATCCGATTGGGATGATTGACACCTCCTGCTAGCGGGAGTGGCATTGCACAAGCATGCTGTCGGCATTTAGCGATTAGTGCTATAGCGAATCATGTCCGCTCGACATATGATAAATCTACCCCTTGGCGGCAACAGGCACTGATGTTTCAGTTTGCACAGTGTGATGCGTACTAAACACAGAAGCTTTCCATGCCAGAACTCCAAGACATACACCACTACTGACTCAAAAAAAACACAAGAAAAGTTGGCTCCAATATGCTCAAATCATATAAATAAGCCACATACGTTTTGGGATTTAATTCTGTGGAGCAATGAAACTGGAACTTTTTAGCCCGATGGATCAGCGGTATGTCTGGAGAATGAAGAATGAAGCATATGCTTAAGAGAACACTCTGGCTACAGTTAAGCATGGTGGTAGCTCTATGATTCTCTGGGGCTGTTTTGCATCCTCTGGCACCTGCAGCATGTGGAAGGCAAGATGGATTTATTGAAGAACCAGGAAAGCCTAGGAGAAAACGTCATGTCGTCTGTAAGGAAGCTGAAACTTGGGCGTCATTGGACCATCCAACAGGACAATGATCCCAAGCATACCTCAAATCCCACCAAGGCGTGGTTGCAGAAAAAATCCTGGAAGATTCTACAGTGGCCATCACAGTCACCTGACTTAACCCCCATAGAAAATCTCTGGTGGGATTTGAAGAAGGCGTTGCAGCACTCAAACCTAAGAATATTTCTGAACTGGAGGCCATTGCTCATGAGGAATGGGCTAAGATTCCTCAAGACCGCTGCCAGAAGCTGGTGTCTGGCTATGCATCTTGTTTGCAGCAGGTCATAGCAGCAAAAGGGTGCTCTACTAAAGATGCTTACCACGAAGGGGTTGAATAATTTTGAAACTGCAGAATTCATTAAAAGTTGCATTTTCAGTTGAATTTGGGGAAACCACTTGAAGCATTCATTGTGTTTGATTTGAAAGTCTGTATATTTTGACAATAAACCTGATTTGTAATGGGTTAAATAATTTTTATTACAACTGTGTATATATATATATATATATATATATATATATATATACACAATAGCAGAAAAGTTCACTAGTAGCACAATACATATATGTATAAACAATCTAAATCTGGATTCTCACTCGATACCCAAAAGAGTATAAAATGCAGCTGGGTCTGTTAAATAATAGGACACAACACTCCTTTGTAATACTGCTCAACCCGCTGCACAGCTGATTACAGTTCACAGAGTCCCAGATTATACATAAGCGGTCTGTGTGGGTACTACTCAGAGGGCCTGGCGTTATCAATGATGCATATATACATACAACGCTAAAGGACACTTTCCCTAAACACACCAGCAGTAGTGGATCAAAAGTGTGAGCAGCTGTGCTCTAACAACCTATGGCTGTTTCTACTTACAGCTCCATAGTGTGTCTGTGGCCCAAACTCTGAGTTCCCAAACCTTTAATTCCTCAGCTGCAGTCTTCTGCCGCACACAGCGGCGTTCCATAAAGCAGGGGGGCTGTCCGGTCACTATTTCGGCCTTAGTGAATGGAGTATATTCACAAAGGCTCAAAGCCCAGCTGTCTTGAACAAAAAGCGAGGGAGAAGGCAAACTGCTGTTAAATCGCCAATTATCAGCAGCTCCTCTACTCATCTGTTTCTGAAAATACAAGCTTAATACCAAGGAGACTGAGTTATTTTGATTGTTATAAAAATTTGTTAGAGGAACTGCACTTTTTTTGCCGATCCAACACCCCCCCCCCCCAGGGATTTTGCAACTCTTGCAAGAACATTTTAGATCCCTGTGAGGCCTTCAGGATAGAACAAGAGAGTCAGCAAACACCGAGACATGCTGCAGAGGAACTTGCACCCTTTCATTCACCTGCAGAAACACAAGATCTACAGGACTGTGCTATACAGGGGTTCATACAGGATGCCGCAGCCTTACCTAGAGATGAATATCCTCCTCTTCAGACTGGAGATGCCTATCGGAAGACCCGAGCTCTGACTGCTGGCGGAACAATGGCGGACTCACAGGCGGTTGCGCTGATACAGAGCGGTGATGCCTCAGGCGCAGAGAGACCACGCCACACACGAGTCGCACTTACCCCTGAACTTACCACTGGTTGTATTGTCCAGCCGAGCGAGTGGAAGATGTCACTCAAAGGAAATACTCCTAGGACCGAGATGAAGGTACGCACGGCGGCGTGCCATACACCTACAAGGAGTTAAATGGGGCAGAGCGCCGAGGCCTCAACATACAGACCGGGCCGGAATAACAAGGTACTTTAGCAGCTAACACCCTCTAATCAGAAGAGGGATCCTTACTACCCTGGCGGTGTGGCCCAATCTAGGAGGGGGACAGAGGCTGTCCATAGCTTACCATTGTAAGAGTTGCCAACACTTCTAGGAAAACTGGTGTGAGAGGAGACAAGTGTGAGCAGAATTATCTTAAGCCCAAAATACAGAATGCAGCTCTCTGGAAGCTCCAGTATAGGGCTGGAATCGGCTGATCATTTGTTGCTCTACACTGCTATCGGCAGCATAGGTGGTTTGACAACATGCTGAACTATTATAGCATGAACAATTGCCTATTATGCTACCCTCCCTCTGCTATGGTTGACAACTTGTTCTCTAGAGGCACCTATTTTGGTTATAATCCCCCTGCATACTCTGAAATGCATCCTAATGATGGCAACTGAGCCTGATATGTTGATGACTTTGTTCCTATTTGTTAACTCTTTGTTCCTATGCACACAACAATGCTTTATAATACAGCCCTCTGCCTCTATATTGTTTACTTTTGTCCCCAATATCATATTTATATGCCACTGTGCTCACTCCCTATAAAGGTCTAAGTTTTCATCTATGATATAAATATTATTTCCTATCTAAAAGTTTACTTGTACTGGGGATGAGTGACCTGCATGCTCTCATAACTAACTTTGACTATGCTGGTATTTACCTATATCTTATATTGCAGATGAGCGTTATTTACCCCACCTATGGTCTGGAAACTTGTATAATCAACCACCACATTGTTCTGATAATTACTGAACTACTAGCGGCCGTGTCATCAAAGCATACTTTATTTATATTAGTCGCTTTAGTGTTTGGTAATGGGAGTTCAGGTTAATTAGCTTCCGTGTATATATATATGTGTTTTTTTTTTTTTCTGATTCTCTAACAGTTACAGGGATGCCTTGAGACAGATATGACTTGCATATTATCAGAGGCAAACAACTTATATTTATTTAAACTGTTCATGTTTAACATCCTCCTATATGGTTTTGTACAATATGATTGTTCCATATTTATACAGTCCTTCAGTTATTCCCTAACCTAAGAAGCTTGTTAAGAGTCCAAAGAGTGGCCTTATAGACTTAATACTTGTTATGTCGCCCCTATTACTCCCTTTTAATAGTATGGTATATGCCAATGTTATTGGTCTAAGAGAGGCCATTGTTTTTCATATGGGGATCTATTTTCCAGAGTCTGGGCACTCGGTTATAGGGGTTAACTGTTTGTTTATAATAAAAAAATGAGGTTTATCAGTAGAGACCCAAAAGTGGTCCCAGTATTGGCAGCAACCTCCTACAGCTGACTTGTTCATCTGGGAGGTCCAAATGTGGCCTCACATATTATTTGGGAGGTACATAGACCATTAGGCAACCATTTGACATACTAGATATTTCATTTGCAGGAACAAATGTTGAAAATGTAATCTGATATATCTTACACTGTCTGTATTTTCATATTTATTATGCTATACTATTATATGTATGCCTTACTTCAAACCTCAAATAAAAATTATTAAAAAAAAAAAAAAAAGCGAGTGAGAAGTCAAGCTCCCCTTGCCTCTTGGAAACCTGGCCAGTAGTTAGAAGAAAGCGAAATAATTTTTCCAGGGGCAAGGTAAAAACAACTTTATTGATCCATTAGGTTAAAAGTACCCAGGAGGGTCCAAGGTACACTCAGTGAAACATCACAGGCAAACTGAAGGCTGACATGTTTCGGCTATAGCGCCGTAATCATAGCTAATTCAGTACACCTGTGTTACTTTTTTAAAAGCAAAACTGGTTAATGATTGGTTTACAAATACATCAATGTCTGGATTGCTATACATGAATGTGTGAAATTAAACCTTACTTCAACCTCACATTATTACTTATACCAAAAAGAAAGGTGGAAAGTGCATTACTGAGGGATACAGGCAATAAAGCCTAATATAAAACCTAATATAATATAAAGGTATAGGCGCCCAATAGTAAATACATATATAATTATATAAATGGTATACTGAGGTATGCTTGCATATAAATTGCACCATCCAAATTTCTATATAACTGACACAAGGTTAGTAACATCTACTCAGAAATGTATAAAATGCACAAATATATAGATATGTATAGAAAGTGATCATGGTCTCCCTTATACAGTAAACAAAGGCATAATTGTAAAAAATAATAAACAAATATTATACAAATATTAATGCATATATAAATCCTTTGCATAAATGATAGTTACATAGGAGGACCATAAAGATTACATTACATACTCAGACATATACAGTTAAAGAATTAATGAGGCTCAATATGGCAGGAGTGGAAAGATCCTAGATAAAACCATAATGTAGTATAGTATAGATAGTGGGCCAAAAATATGATATGCACACACACACATACTAACTTACAGGACCCACTCAGGGAATACAGGCATGAATGTACATATACACAAAAAAACATAAAGAGAAACCATGAGTAACAATCAAAGAATGTAGGACTTATCCAATTAAAAAGGATTATTAAATGTACCACCTAATATAAAATGTTACGCTAGCTTAATGCACACATATATATAAAAACACAATGTATAATATAATAACAATACATGTAAATATATTAGTGCGTAATGTGCCAAAAAACACATGAGTAAATCTCTGTATGTATATATATATTCATGTTTGAGAGTAAATAGAGCTCAACTCAGATGACACTATTAGATGGAATAAACAGGAATACGTTCGCAATGACTATTTCCAATAATTGATCAAGTCATATTCTGAGTTGAGTCCCCTAGGTACTCTAGTGTTTAATCTAAACACCCAGTACATCTCACGTTTACCCAGGTTTTATCCCTGACTCCTCCTCTTGGATGGGGCTTAACCCATTCTATGGCCTGCCATCTGAAAGTTTCATTATTTTTCTGAAGTACATTCCTGAAATGTTTCACCAGAGGTGTTGTGGCCTCCCCTATTTTAATGGTGGATAAATGATTACGAATCCTGTTATTGACATCATTCATCATGAGGCCAATATATTGGAGATGGCATTCAATACACGTGATCTGGTAGATGACATAGGAGGATGTACAGTTCAGGCAAGAGGAGATCTTAAATTCCTCCCCAGTGACCATGGACCGAAAAGTATCTGAGAAAATACAGAACTCACATGGTCTACATCTCGATTTGCCACACTTGTACATCCCCTTATGTCTAAGCCATGCACTTTGAGTCACGCCTGCCACCGGAGGTAGTTCTGATGGTGAAAGGTAGTTGCCAATGGTTTTGCTGCGTCTGTATGAACAGCGCAGACCCCCTTCGACACTATCTAACAGGTTATCATCTGCTGATAATAAGCAAAAATGTCTGTTCACTATTTAGCAGATGTCCTTGTACTCATTACTATAGTCCGTGACAAAGGTGACTCTCTGTGGTTTACCAGTAGATTGTGCTCTATCATGTCTAGAATCCCTGAGTAGGTCCACTCTGTCTATTCCATCCACCTGAGTTTGTGCTCTATTGATAACATGTTTCGGGTAACCCCTTTGCTGTAATCTTTCCCTCATTATATCACATTGCTTGGTGTATACTATTCCATCCGTACAATTCCTTTTAACTCTGATCAATTGTCCCTTTGCAACCACAAAGGGGACATGTTGAGGATGGCAGCTACTAGCATGTAAGAGTGTATTCTTTGGGCTTGCGATATAGATCAACATTGATGCAACCATTATCCATGCCTGTCAGGGTGATATACAAATAATTGATGGATGTTTTTTTTTACTTTCAAATGTAAATCTCAAACCCACCGTATTGTCATTCAAATTCTGGATAAAATCTTTGACACATGTCAGAGGCCCCTGCCAAATAAATAGCAGGTCATCAATATAGCGCCTATACAACACTACATAGTCCTTGAGGGTGTTTCCATCTCCAAAGATGTGGGACCGATCCCACGAACCGATAAAAAGGTTAGCATAGGAGGGGGCAAACTTGGCCCCCATAGCAGTCCCACACCCCTGGAGATAGAATTCACCCTCAAACCGGAAATAGTTATGCGTCAACAGGAACCTTGTGACTCTCAAAACAAAATTGATAAAATTAGAGTAGTTATTAAGGAAAAAGACAATAGCATTTAACCCTTCCTCATGAGGAATTGAGGAGTAGAGAGCCACGACGTCCACTGTTAGCCAAGAGAAATTAGTCACATCCCAAACTGTATTTTACATCAAACAGATTATATCCTTAGTATCCCTAACATAACTGTAAAGGTTGACTACAAAATGATGGAGGATGGCATAAAAACAACTTTATTGATCCATTAGGTTAAAAGTACCCAGGAGGGTCCAAGGTACATTTAGTTAAACATCACAGGCAAACTGAAGGCTGACATGTTTTGGCTATAGCGCCGTAATCATAGCTAATACAGTACACCTGTGTTACCTTTTTAAAAGCAAAACTGCTTAATGATTGGTTTACAAATACACCAGTGCCTGGATTGTAGATGAGTAGATGTTACTAACCTTGCGTCAGTTATATAGAAATGTGGATGGTGCAATTTATATGCAAGCATACCTCAGTATACCATTTATATAATTGTATATGTATTTATATTGTTGCAATTTATATGCAAGCATACCTCAGTATACCATTTATATAATTGTATATGTATTTACTATTGGGCGCCTATACCTTTATATTATATTAGGTTTTATATTAGGCTTTATTGCCTGTATCACTCAGTAATGAACTTTCCACCTTTCTTTTTGGTATAGGTAATAATGTGAGGTTGAAGTAAGGGTTAATTTCACACATTCATGTATAGTAATCCAGGCATTGGTGTATTTGTAAACCAATCATTAACCAGTTTTGCTTTTAAAAAGCTAACACAGGTGTACTGAATTAGCTATGATTACGGCGCTATAGTCGAAACATGTCAGCCTTCAGTTTGCCTGTGATGTTTTACTAAATGTACCTTGGACCCTCCTGGGTACTTTTAACCTAATGGATCAATGCAGTTGTTTTTACCTTGCCCCTGGATAAATTATTTCACTTTCTTATATATATATATATATATATATATATATATATATATATATATATATATGTGTGTGTGTGTGTGTATATTCATATAGAGATATAGGTAAGATATTTATTTTTCTAAAAGCTAATCATATATTTGGAAATAAATATTTATTTTTTAAAGAAGAAAATTTTCTTCTATGTGAAAATCATTGTGATGTCAAGTATTCCTATATCACTTCGAGTTTAGAGCAATTAGTCGGGTTAGCGCACGAGTGATAACTGTCAAGTTTTTTTCTTACAGTACACTGGATAGAATTCTAAGGAGAGAAGTTAGTGCGATAACAGTATCCGATGTCCTGAAGTATGTATGCTCAAGCACTAACCTTTTACTTTTAACTTGCAATAACAGCCCTAATGCCGCCGCAATAAATTTTTACTTTGAGCGCAGATTTATTAATAAAAAGGAAATACACAATCACTCCGGTTTACAAGGTGTTGTCTACAAAAGAAATGTCCACATACATAAGAGATATCTTTTCAAAGGGGGCCAGGTAAAGGCTATGTAAATATGTACCTAGGATGTATTCTAGAGTATGGTGGACTGATCATTTATTGGAAAATAGATAGTGGTATTTATTTATCACAGGAGAGAGTATATTAAGCCTGAAATTGCACGTGTTATAGAGATGGTAAGGGGCATTTCAATCATAAGTGTGGTTTACATCGTTTCGCATTTTTGATGCCTATTTGAAAATGTTTCTGGTTACATGTGAAGTTAGGAAAAGCATTGTGTGGTAAAATGGTGCTGTGGAATATATTGTTAAAGAATGATAGGATGTTAGACCAAAAGGTTTGTATATGTGGACATGACCACCAATTATGTACCATGGAACCTGTATATCCACAACCCCTCCAGCACTGGTCTGAGGTTGAGGAAATAATATTCTGTAATCAGGGGTAAAGTTGAGCAGAATTCCTGCACTATTTTTGCAGGAGGAGCTAAGTTCCCTCTGGACAGAGAACAGGAATGCTTCAGTAAACACTGCTGCAGCTGGTGGAAGGAGCTAGAGCACAGTCTGGATAGAGGGATAGTGAGATCATCTAGTAATAGGCAGTAACACTTCCTTCAATACCCTAAATACAAGCTTGTCAGTGGTCCTGCTGTGTGATCACCGCACACTGTGTGGAACACATGGTGCTTACATTTCTGTGTGGCTTGCTCTGGGGTTATTAAGTTCCCCTCAGCAGAAATAGGAGTATTGCACCTTAAGTGGGTGAGACTGGGGGCTCCATGTACGAAGCAGCGAAAGCCTACTTCCCGCAATGTAAGAAGCAGCGGTCATTAGACCGTTGCTTCCTACACCCTACGCCACCTCTTAGGTGGCGAAGCAAAATCACAGAGAGCACGCTGGCTCTCGGTGATTGACAGCCCCTTCAGTCGCGTGATTGGTCGCGCGATTGAAGGGGCGGGCATTACACACTCCGATGAGTGTGTAATGGACATACGGGCAAGCGGATCAATAGATCCACTGCCCGTGTGTAGCGGAGGCGGGCAGACAGCTTTGCGAGTTAAGAAGCTGTCCGCCCGCCTCTTAGTACATGGCGCCCTGGGTGTGACAGAGAAGAATTTTCAGGCCCAAAGGCAACCATTCAACCCTTCATTGGATTTAATTTGCTTTGATTAACCAAAGTGTATAGATTATATACATATAAATACAGTGTGTGTGTAAGTGTGTGTGTATGTGTGTGTGTATATATATATATATATATATATATATATATATATATATATATATACAGTATCTCACAAAAGTGAGTACACCCTTCACATTTTTGTAATATTTTATTATATCTTTCCATGTGACAACACTGAAGAAATGACACTTTGCTGCAATGTAAAGTAGTGAGTGTACAGCATGTATAACAGTGTAAATTTGCTCTCCCCTCAAAATAACTTAACACACAGCCATTAATGTCTAAACTGTTGGCAACAAAAGTGAGTACATCCCTAAGTGGAAATGTCCAAATTGGGCCAAAGTATCAATATTTTGTGTGGCCACCATTATTTTCCAACACTGCCTTAACCCTCTTGGGCATGGAGTTCACCAGAGCTTCACAGGTTGCCACTGGAGTCCTCTTCCACTCCTCCATGACAACATCACGGAGCTGGTGGATGTTAGAGACCTTGCGCTCCGCCACCTTCCGTTTGAGGATGCTCAACAGATGCTCAATAGGGTTTAGGTCTAGAGACATGCTTGGCCAGTCCATCACTTTTACCCTCAGCTTCTTTAGCAAGGCAGTGGTCATCTTGGAGGTGTGTTTGGGGTCGTTATCATGTTGGAATACTGCCCTGCGGCCCAGTCTCCAAAAGGAAGGGTATCATGCTCTGCTTCAGTATGTCACAGTACATGTTGGCATTGATGGTTCCCTCAATGAACTGTAGCTCCCCAGTGCCGGCAGCACTTATGCAGGCCCAGACCATGACACTCCCGCAACCATGCTTGACTGTAGGCAAGACACACTTGTCTTTGTACTCCTCACCTGGTTGCCGCCATGCATGCTTGACACCATCTGAACCAAATAAGTTTATCTTGGTCTCATTTGACCACAGGACATGGTTCCAGTAATCCATGTCCTTAGTCTGTTTGTCCTCAGCAAACTGTTTGCAGGCTTTCTTGTGCATCATCTTTAGAAGAGGCTTCCTTCTGGGACGACAGCCATGCAGACCAATTTGATGCAGTGTGCGGTGTATGGTCTGAGTACTGACAGGCTGACCCCCACCCCTTCAAACTCTGCAGCAATGCTGGCAGCACTCATATGTCTATTCCCAAAGAAAACCTCTGGATATGATGCTGAGCACGTGCACTCAACTTCTTTGGTCGACCATGGTGAGGCTTGTTCTGAGTGGATCCTATCCAGTGAAACCGCTGTATGCTGCAGCTCAGTTTTAGGGTCTTGGCAATTTTTCTTATAACCATCTTAAAGTAGAGCAGCAATTCTTTTTTCCAGATCCTCAGAGAGTTCTTTGCCATGAGGTGCCCTGTTGAACTTCCAGTGACCAGTATGAGAGAGTGTGAGAGTGATAACACCAAATTTAACTCACCTGCTCCCTATTCACACCTGAGACCTTGTAACACTAATGAGTCACATGACACCAGGGAGTGAAAATGGCTAAGTGGGCCCAATTTGGACATTTCCACTTAGGGGTGTACTCGCTTTTGTTGCCAATGGTTTAGACATTAATGGCTGTGTGTTGAGTTATTTTGAGGGGACAGCACATTTACACTGTTATACAGGCTGTACACCAACTTTACATTGTAGCAAAGTGTCAATTCTTCAGTGTTGTCACATGAAAAGTTTAAATAAAATATTTACAAAAATGTCAGGGGTGTACTCACTTTTGTGAGATACTGTATATATATATATATATATATATATATATATATATATATATATATATATATATATATATAACAATATTAATTTTGAGGGGAGGTGGAAGTCTTGGTGAGTTCCCACGCTTTCTTTTGTAGGACTTGACCCCTGTCTGTAATCCCTAAGGAATGAGGTACCATCCGCTAAAGATTTTATAGTTAGTTTCTAGTATTTTAGAACAGATAATAATAGATAGGGTAAAGTACGTATGTATGGAAACGAAGGAATGACATAATTAATAAAACACTTTTATGTCTATATTGCTGTAAGAAAGCAACCCAGCTAAAAAAAATTAGACCAGCCCTATATTCCATTGTTTGCAAACAATGTACATGCACCATTTTTCTTTAATTATCTTTATTTAAAGGGAAATAAACCCAATTTTTTTCTTTCACGATTCAGGGAGAGAATACAATTTTAAACAACTGTCCAATTTACTTCTAGTATATAATTTGCTTTATTCTCTTTGTATCCTTTGTTGAAGAAGCAGCAATGCACTACTGGAAGCTAGTTAACGCACTGGGTGAGCCAATAACATGAGTCATATATGTGCAGCCACCAATCAGTAGCTCCTGAGCTTATCTAGGTATCATTTTCAACAAAGGATACTTAAAGAACAAAAATTACATAATAGAAGTAATTTGGAAAGTTGTTTAAAATCATATGTTCTAGCTGAATCATGATAGAAAATATTTGGGTTTCATGTCCCTTTAAGAGTTTTCAAGTGCAAACACAGTTGCTTCCAAGACAAACAAAAGACAATGGGGTATATTTATCAAAGTCAATCTCGGTGCATTCGCCGGCGTCAATACGCTCGCCAGACATCGCTGACATGGATCCACATACAATGCCCTTATTTATTAAAAAAAACGTCAAAAACATGCGCGTCAAGTACGGCGTGATGAGCATCGGACTGTTGTTAACTAACAGTCATCGATGACGCGGTTATTCTGGTTTTTCCCAACTTTATTTATACCATTTTTTTACTGTCCATGAACAAGCACATTTCTCTAAAGCTAATCTTTTATTTTTTATTTGTTAATGTCTAAGAAATAGATAACTTTATACCTGAATTTACAATATCTCATAGAAAATTATTTTATATTAATTTGTTATACAAAAAAAATCTGTTATATGATACTTTCACATAAATTAATGTGTATTTGTATTTCTAGAAGTCATGATATGCTTTTATCTCATGTTTTTTTTATAAATGATTATTAATGCTAGAATTTGTACATATATATTTGCACATACTTGTATATATATATATATATATATATATATATATATATATATATATATATATATATATATATATATATATATATATATAGGGGTCAAGTCCTGCAAAAAAAAAGTGTGGGAACACAACAAGATTTCCACATCCCTTATAATTAAATTGATATAAAACCAAATTTCTTTTCTTTCTTGATTCAGAACAAAGAATGCAATTTTTGCCACCAATCAGCAAGTGCTACCCAGGATGCTCAACCAAAAATGTGCTGGCTCATAAGCTTACATTCCTGCTTTTTTCAATAAAGCTATCAAGAGAACAAAGATAATAGGAGTAAATTAGAAAGTTGCTTGGAATTGCATGCTCTATCTGAATCATGAAAGAAAAACTTGAGGTTTCATATCCCTTTAATATTTTTTATACAGACACACACAGAAACACAGTATCTTACACAAACACACACACACATACAGATACTTTCTGACACACACAGAAACACAATCTCTCACAGTAATACACTTTCTCCGATACAAATATGTTCTCACACACACACAGATACACCATCTCTCTTGAAAACACAGAGAAACACACTCTCTCCCCCAGACACAGCGAAACACACTCTCTCCCCAGACACAGGGAAACATTACTGGGGCCCATTTATCATCAAGCCTCTGAACCGAGATTGTGGGCCCCTGTTTCTGGCGAGTCTTCAGAAACACCAATTATGAAAGCAGCGGTCTAAAGACCGCTGCCTGCATCCATAACCCTGTCCACCTGCTCTGATGAGGCGACAGGAATCGCCAGAAATCAACCCCGATTGAGTCGGATCTCAGAAATAGTGCAGGAACACCGTTCCCCTGTGTTCCCACTGGGAACCAGACCCCTGGTATATATATATATATATATATATATATATATGTGTGTGTGTGTGTTATGTCAGAAATCCTTTGCAAACATATTTACATGTCCTTAAATTCATTTTTTTTTCTTCTAAATAATGTTGTCTTTCATATCTCAGTGTTTATTTATACCACTATATGTATATAGTGTAAATTTATAATTATTCTGAGCAGAAATAATTGCGAATATAACATGTAATCAGAGTATCATATGTAATTATTTGCAATCAATGGATATTTTAAGAGCTGGGCCAGTTTTCTCTCTGTACCTGTGTAACCCCTCCTGATTGCAATCTAGTTTTAAAAAACACCCCTACACAGGTGTTATAAAATGGGCTGGCATATAAGATGACATTTCTTACTGAAAAAGAAATTCAAGAGAAGGAATAAATACACTGAAAATAGCATGACAGTAAAGAGGTGATTTTAATGTCTGCTGTATCTGAATCATGACAGTTTAATGTTAGGTGGGCTATCCCTTTGAGCTATCATTTTAAGATTATATTGAATCAAGCATCAATTCAAATTTTAAAATCATTGTCTAAAATATTACACTGTGTGTTCTAATGTCAGCATCAATGTTTATCTTTAATACTAATTTCACATATACATACTTTTAAAGTATAATACACAATGTAACAAATGGCACAAGTTCTGATGAGTGATCAATGAAACAAGTATCAAGCAATTTGATTCGTTAGTGATAGCTTAAAATGTATATTTGAATCAGATTGCTGATGTAATAAATCATGTGATTATGCATATGCAAATCAAAAGTGATTGAAAAATTCACTAGTGTGCGGGTTGTTTAGGAGTTTGCATCATAATTAGTGCGAAAAGTGTTTAAACTTTATATGTTTTAATTGATTGGTCAAAATTACAGTGTATGCCACATTTTAGCCTCAGAAATAACCAGACCAGGGGTTAAACCTCTGAACAAATGTTAAATGTCAAAAGTAATGTGTGAGATTTTACAAATTGCTTGTGTCCCTTACTGTACATTTGTTTGCTCATTTACATAACATAAATTCTTACACCATTTAATGTCTATCTTAGTTTTTTTTCTACAGTTGGGTTTACATGACCAAGGAGTTCAATTCACACATATTTGTGTAGAAACTTACATTTTTATGACAGATGTGAACCATCACCACATATTAATGTCAGCAACATGACAAATATTAAAACTTCCTGTTATGTGCTTCATGAGTCATCATAATTCAGCACCCACAAACATACACAGACACACATGCAGGCACACATACCTACACAAACACACACAAACACACAGGCAAAGGACATGGAAATTACACAGAATTTGCGGTACGAAAATAATGTTTAAATCTCAAAAGATAACTATTAGCATCCCAACATGCTTTGCAACCTGAATCATTTTTATTTATTACTTATCACACAAAATAACAAAAAAGAATTTATTCTCTCACAGTCTCACTCCTCTTGGTGGAGAAGGTTGCCTGGAGCCTGAACTGGAATTTAATTAAGGGCAATTATTCCTGAGCTGGCATTTCATTAAAAACAGTTTTTTTCCTGAGCTGACATTTCATTAGGGCAGTTTTTACTTAGAGGCCATTTAAAGAGAGGAAGTCATTTCTGAGTGGGCATTATTCCTGAGCAGACAGGAATTGTTCCTGAGTTGGCACTTTAGTAGACAAATATAAGTACAGTTATAACACACATTAGACACAGTTCCTGTCCCCAGAGTTATAAATCCGTTCCCTTACTTACAGGTATATTTTTTTCTGCAGTGGGCAGTGTCTTGGCCCACACTGGGTACCAGATGCATGTGACCAGTATATGGGCAAGCAAGCAGGCCTGTTCTGAACAGGAGGGGTCTCTGACTCGGAGATATATGATGTTTTTTAAGCACTGCATATAGTGGATGCTCTGTGACTATGATTCCCTTAAAGAACGTCCCATAGAAGTTCTAAGGAGCGTTTTCTAAGGGACTTATTTTTACTGTCTGATTAAAAGCCTTCAGCTAAATAATCGGCCAGTGCACAGCAGCCTTGCAAAGAGTAACCACAAGTGTTGATGCGACTTTGTGCACCTCTGTTTTAAATTGTGGCCAGCAGATCCAGCCTACCAGGAAATCTAATCAGGAAATCTCCCAAGAACCTGGCAGGCCAGCCCGGCCCTGAATGCCTTTATTAAATCCTTTAGGTTAACCTATATGAATGCAACCTCATGTGGATGTTTTAAATGGCATTCATCAATTTGAACACATTTTCTATAAATGTAATTATTTAAGTAAAACAGGAGTATCTATACAGTATATTATGGAAAGCCTTATCTTTTACACAATTATTAATAGAGAAAATTTCTGAGCTGTGAGAGAAAGCATGTTCCCAATTAGTAAAAATAAAAGGATATGTGTTTATTAAGTCAGGCATCGACCGTGGCTCTCTGGTGGCTTCGGTTGTCGAGCCCTGACCTAATACATTCATATCATTTTCTTTTCACTAATTATGAAGATGCTTTCTCTTACCGCTCAGGAGTATCTACATATTGTCTGTTACACAATTATTCTTCGAGCAAATTCCTGAGCTGCTTTTTCTCTTTTTTTAAACTCATGCTCATACCCTTAAATGTTCTTGTAACACTTGAAGAGGTTTGTCTCTCTCCACCAGTAAAGCCAAGAAAGTTGTCCTTATTAGCCAGTGAGGATTAATAGGCATTACAAAACCAATTCTTCAATGTAAGTTTCACTTTAAATTTTAACAACTTATACTTTTTTCAAGCAGTAAAATAATTTTGACAAACATAAATGGTGCTGTTTTATATGCATTAAGAAACGTTTTCAGTATGTCAAAAACGCTTGGCTTTACCTGCCGTAAAAAATAAAGGTGACCTTGATTCACGAGTTTAAAACAATCTGTGTAGAAGGTACATTTATTTTGTCACTGCTGGATTCTAGCACAGTTGGAGGTGGAAACGTCACCTCATTGGCCGGAACCACTTAGGTTAGCAGTGACGCCAAAATAAAGGTACCTTTTATTTTAGTGATGGGATTTACCATCACTTTACTGAATATTTTATATATCTGAAAGCTTAAAAAAATAACACTATAAAAATAATGATAGCAAGAAACAGCAATTGTTTAGCTCATATCATTTTAGTAAAGTGTATGTAGTGCATGTTTGTTTGCCTAAATATAATTAGTGGAATCTTCTCTTGATACTTGATATACTAACACTATTATAACACTAAAAATCCATAGTTATTCTCCAGAGCATGGTTTTCTTTTAAATGTTCTTTCTGTGATGTGTATTATTATTGGAACATTCACATTATCCTTACAACTCATAATATTAGAATGCTTGTCATTGTTGCTTCTGGGATGTGTATGCATTGTTTATAGCTTAAAGGGACAGTATATACACATTTTCATATAACTGCATGTAATAGACACTACTATTAAGAAGAATATGTACAGATACTGATTAAAAGATCCAATATAAAACCTTTTAAAAACTTACTTAGAAGCTCCCAGTTTAGCACTGTTGATGAGGTTAGGCTGGGACACTCAGTGAAAGGGACTGAGAAAGCAGGAATAGCAGACCCTCTGCTGCATATGAAAAGACCTATTACACAAACAGGAGCAAGAAGGTTACTTTGGGGCTTGGTTAGGAGTCATAAAATCAGCACAATGTTATTAAAAAATAAGCAAAACTATACATTGTTACAAAAACACCCCCCGATGGGCTATACAAATGGATCATCTACAAAACATTTATGTACAGTGTCCCTTTAACAGTAGGTTTACCATATCAATGGTAACTCATCAGAATATGTAAACGCAGTAAATAAATAGGCTCACCTATGTTTTGAATGACTACATTTCTCCTGCAGTACAGATAAAGGAACAGTAACATGTTTAATAAAATGTATAATGATTAATTCAGTGCCACCCACAGTGTTATGAAGATTAGAACTCTTTTATACTATTAATAAAGCTGGAGTAGCTGCACTTACCCTGATAGGTTGGTGTTTGTTACCAGCCATTATTAAAAACAAACATTTATTTATTTTGATAGATTGCAAGTTTAAGCTGTCAATAGATATTGGTTACATATTTTTACATTTTTAACCATTCATATAGGTTAGATATTTTTACATTTTCAGTTAATTTTTTTAACTAAACTCATTTTCTAGCATAGCATTTTAGTCAAAAGTAGACATCTGCCTTCATTTCCTTACATTCGTTAACGAAACACCAATATCTGCCTCGTTTTCACAAAAGGTCGTTATAAAGCTGCAGGGGAACTTTTTCTCCTGTAGCTCTGGAAGATTTACATTTGTTTAACAAAAATGAATATAAATGTTTCATGAATAGTCGGTATTCATTTCTTTTCCATCATTGCGATTAGCAAATAGCACGGGGCACTGAATATTCAAAATACAATGTATTTTGAATATTCAGAGCAAACGATTTGGTCTAACTGAAATTGTCTCCTGTGTAGTCAGAAGTTGAATCCCTTATTTTTATGTAGTAAGTATTTTGTACAGTTTTATTATTGCTACTTTTTTATACTATTTTGTTTAATTTGCCCCCCCCCCCTGATATTTTTCATATCACCACAATTACTCTAGGATAAAGTTAGGATAATCATAATTGTATTTAATGTTTTTTCACCAACCGATTAAATTTAGTATTTTTTTTTTATTTTTTTTTTACTATTTTTTTTATTTTATTTTTTTTATTTATTTTTTTTATTCAAGGGCCACTAAACTCAAAAATTTTCTTTAATGATTCAGATAGAACATACAAATTTAAACAACATTACAATTTACTTCTATTATTTATTTTGCTTCATTTTTTTAGATATCCTTATTTGAAGAAAAAGCAATGCACATGGGTGAGCCAATCACATGAGGCTTATATGTGCAGCAACCAATGATCAGCTCCTGAGCATATCTAGATATGCTTTTCAGCAAAGAATATCAAGAGAATAAAACAAATTAGATAATAGAAGTAAATTAGAAAGATGTTTAAAAATGCATTCTCTTTCTAAATCATGAAAGAAAAAATGTGGATTTCATGTCCCTTTAAGGTTTACCAAGTGGTACATAAACATTAACATCACAAACAAGTGAAATTCAATGCACTTACAAGAAAAAGAGTTGCAACTACTAAACAGAATACAATGATGAGGTACAGACATTATAAAGTTGCAAGTGTCATAGCACCCTTTCTCAAAACCTTCTAACCTATATATGGGGCTACTCTAGGAGCCTATTGTCCGATAAGAGCTTGTGATTGGTAGAGGGCACTAGGGAAGTGAGGGACCGCTTTGGTATCCCAATGAGTAGTGTAAACCCTTTTTTTTTTTTATAATTATTTGGTTAAAACTATCAAAACAAGTTGATAAAAGTAGATTAAAATGATAAGGAATGAATAACGATTAACATAACAAATACTGACAGTTGATATTATCAGGACACACAGTTCTGTAATGCTGACACAGAGTGGAGCTCTAAACCTGATTGGGACACTAACACGCATATACATTTGTGCAGGAGGAAGAAAAAGGAACAAATGGAAACACTTTGAGGCTGTTAACCACCTGCCAGGCACAATATGAGATAGCTAGCACCTGTCTCAGGGTTTACAACTTTATATTAAAAAAGTAAACAGGTTAGTACAGCATACTCAAGTACTCGTGCTGACTCCAGCCCCTATTAGGAGATCTATTAGGAAATACTTTTGACATGTAGCGTGCCATAACACCTTGCAGCCTAGCCATCTAGTAAGAGATGGAGTATGAGGTCTTTACAACTGGGCTTGTTGTTAGATTCTGGGGATATGCGACACTAAAACATAACCTGAGCGTGAGAGTAACTTACATATGTATTAACCGATCTTGAGCTACATATTATGCAAAACCTGGGGTGACAGGCACTATATGGTGCTCATGAATAAAACAATGCACAACAGGACCAAAATAGACAAATATAAAAAGGCACCCTCTCAGTTTGACAGCAAAGTAGCGATAAAAAAAAAAAAAAAAAAAAAAAAGGGGGGGGGGGGGGGGGCAAAGTGAACATAAAATAGCAGTCATTAAAGAAACTTAATCCCAAAGGTGGATGATGGTCTTAGGGCTTCAGGCTGCAAAGTGACCAACGAGATATCCCTTTATCCGACACCAGACCTTAGATCGCCTGGGGCCGAATATGAACAAACTTGAGCTTGGTGCTTCATTCTCACCTCTGCATGCTCCCCATACCTCTCGGCTACCGCAACCTCCGCCAGGGCCACTCTCAGTGTTGCCGGGCTACTCAGGAGCATGAGGAGCCCACAGCAGCCTGTAGTTATGCTGTATTGTAGCGCTGGAATGGTAAGGTAGGTCTCCAGCCATGTGACCGTTTTCATGCTTGATAGCTCCGCACGCCAGCCTCCTCCCAACGAGCTCTGTGCGCCGACTTTTATGTAAACCAGCTTAGCCAAGGGCGGCAAGGCGACCGGCTCCATCCACTGTCCCACAGGACTACGAATGACTGGGACCAGCTCAAGTGGAGATCGCTGCGGTAGCGCTTCATCTGTAGGCGGTGTGAGTTCATCGGCTGTGGCCTGAGCGGTCTGCTGGATTATCGCAACGCTTGGGTCAGAGGTAGATTTGTCTTTTTCATAGCTGGCAATAGGACCTATAGTCCCATCTGTTTCTGTAGAGGCTTCCCCACAAGGGCCGGGTGAGTTTGCTGCTTGTGGCTGTTCCATAACTTTCTTGCTTTGGTGAGGCCTGTTCTATAGCATTGCAGAGTTTGTTTCTGTGTTCTTCTAAGATTAAGGCCAGCTCAGCCAGAATCTGAGTGTTCTCCATGTATTTATGAAAGCTGCACACTTTAGGCACAGCTAGTTGTGGGGACATTAGTGAGGCTTCAGTTATAGGGGAAGGCCCCAGAGTAAATAGTCCGGTACTGAGGGCAATTAAGCCGTGCCAATCCAATACCCTAAATCTCGGATCGGGTCACCAACAGACAAGTCTCTCCACTACTTTAGGTAGAATATTACCCAATTTGCTTCAAAGAATTGATATAATATAGAGAGAACTTGAGGAGCTGAAGCTCAGTGTGACCAGTAAGATGGCCGCCGCCCGGAAGTCCCCTCTAAATTTAGTATTCTTTAAAGAGACGCTACTGTAAAATGTATTTTCCTGAAAAGTTTTTAATGACTTGTTATACCAGCCGCAAAGTATAAAATGTAATGGACATTGCTCTTTTAGGTTTATTTTTGTATTTTAAATTAATGTTTTCCTCTCTGACACCACAACACTCTATAGACAAAGGCCAATACACACACATTTAAAGGAACAGTCTAGTCAAAATTAAACTGACATGATTCAGACAGGGCATGCAATTTTAAACAACTTTCCAATGTATACTTTTATCATCAAATTTGCTTTGTTCTCTTGATATGCTTTGCTGAAAGCTAAACTAGGTAGCCTCAAACTGATTTCTAAAACTGTTTAAAAACCGCCCTGTTAATCTCAGTGCAGTGACAGTTTTTCACAGTTAGACAGTGGTAGTTCATATGTGTCATATAGATAACATTGTGCTCACTCCCGTGGAGTTATTTTATAGTCGTCATTGATTGTGTCTGTCAAAAGAAACTGAGATTAGGGGGCAGTCTGCGGAGTCCTAGATACAAGGTAATCACAGAGGCAAAATGTATATTAATATAACCTGATTATGCAAAACTGGGCAATGTGTAATAAAGGGATATCTATCTTTTTAAACAATAACAATTCTGGCAGTAGACTGTCCCTTTAAGGGAAACAATTACAGTACAGTACCCCTACCCCATTAAATGACCATTTAATTAATCAGAATTGCATAATCAACATGTGCAATTATAAAAAAAGTACAATAGCACTGAATTATAAATGAGAAGGTAGATTTTTTCTTGTGTGCCAAATTTCAATATTTACTTCAATTTGCCAGCCATCAGCCCAATCACAGACTCATATACGTTTACACTGTGAATCCTTGCACATGTTCAGTAGTAGTTGGTGCCTCAGAAAGTATGCATATAAAAAAACTGTTTAGATTCTATCTATCTATCTATCTATCTATACTATTATATATAGCTTTTCTGAAAACAGTTGTTTTTCTTAGTGAATATAAGCACTGGTATATGTTTGACATCCCATATGATTATCAGATTTAAAGGGACAGTCTATTTAAAATTAAACATTTCGTGATTCAGATAGGGCATGCAATTTTAAACAACTTTCATTTGACTTTTATCATTAAAGTTACTTTGTTCCTTTGTGGTTATTTTTCAAAAAGCTAAACCTAGGTAGGCTCAAATTGATTTCTAAACCGTTGAAAAACGCCCTTTTAGCTCAGAGCATTTTGAAAGTTTTTTCACAGTTAGACAGTACTAGTTCATGTGTGTCAATATAGAAAACACTGTGCTCAACTCCAGTGGAGCTATTTAGGAGTCTGGCATGATTGGCTAAACTGCATGTCTGTCAAAAAACACTGAGATAAGGGGCACAGTCTGCAGAGGCTTAGACTACAAGTTAGTCACAGAGGTAAAACACTATATTATTATGACAGTGTTGGTTATGCAAAACTGGGGAATGGGTACTAAAGGTATTATCTAATTTTTTTAAACAATAAAAATTCTTGTGTTGACTGTCCCTTTAAGATGTTTTTTTCAAGGTTAGTTGATTTTTCATACAGTGTATAACAAAAAGCGTATTATATGCAAAGACCCTCACAGCTTGTAGACAATGACAAGAAAATGCAGCAAACGTAATCCCATTGCACTTAGATTGTATTATATGCTCATCATCTTCTATTGTAGTTACATTATGATTCTTTTAAGAGGCATTGCTACTTAAAGGCTCATGGGTTTTGTATCTGAATATTAATGTAAAAAAACAAGCATTATTTTGCGTTAGGACACTCTTCCCTGAAGTGTCATTGAAATACCAATGTGCTGCATAAATGATAGATGTAAAGTTTTTATGATTCACATTACACAAAGTAAATATAACTAGAGGGTGAGTTTCTAAGCTTGTCTGACAATAACAAAACAAAAGATTCTAAATATACTGATTAGCATTGTGTAGTGCTTTATAAAACTGTCATTTGCTTTCCAAATAAGGAGTAGGCTTTATTGGTTCCATCTTAATAGCTCTAGCAAACAGGAGATGTTTTATCAAAATAGCTTGTAAGTATCTGTCATCTTACAGTAAATTAAAAACAAGGACATGTAGAAAATAAGCATTATTATTATTTGTTACAAACCCATAAAACAGGTTTGTATTCACAACCCCTATATTTACCAACACTGTAAGGGGTCAATATATTAAAGTGCGGATGGACAATGATACGCTGTATGTATCATGTACGCCCGCACATCGCTAAATGCTGACAGCATACGCTCTTCGCATTTATCACTTGCACCAGTAGTTCTGGTGAACTGCTGGTGGCAATGCCGCACCCCCTGCAGATTCGCGGTCAATCAGCCACTAGAGGGGGTGTCAATCAATCCGATAGTATTCGATCAGGGTTGACTTTCTGTCTGCCACTCAGAGGTGGCGAATGAGTTAAGGAGCAGCTGCTTCTTAACTTCGCTTCAGGCGGACCTGAAGCGGAGTGGGTCGGAAGCAGCATCCAGTTGCTTCATTAAATCGACCACCTAAGTGCCCACTGGCATTCAATGTTGCCTTATATGTAGTAAGGGGACATGAAATCCAACATTTTTCTTTCATGATTTAGGTAGAACATACAATTTTAAACCACTTTCCAGTTTACTTCTCTTATCAAATTTGTTTCATTCTCTTGGTGTCATTTTGTTGAAGGAGCAAGCAATTGCACTACTGATTTCTAAGTGAACACTGGGGTGAGCCAATGACAATCAGTACTATATATGCAGCCACAAACCAGCAGCTAGAACTGAGGTTCTTTGCTGCTCCTGAGCTTATCTAGATAAACCTTTCAGCAAAAGTAAAACAAGAGAAGGAAGCAAATTAAATAATAGAAGTAAATTGGAAAGATGTTTTAAAATGGTATGATCTGTCCTAATTTATGAATGTCTAATAATGACTTTACTGTCCCTTTAATAGGACTCTCTTTTTATTACTTGCTATTTTGTATTCTGTGTTGATGCTACAGTAAAAAATACTTAAAGCGACATTATAAACACAGAAGAATTGTATACTCAACCAATGCATTATATAAATACAGTGTGATAACACTTAGGCCACTGATGAGCAAAAGTGCTGCGGATGGTGGCGATATGTTCAAATGATTTTGAGAAATCCAGAGAAATCTTCCAAATGTCTGATGTCATTGTTTAACGGAAGCATCTCTGGGAGGCAATTTTACTATACATCGTGATAGGTGGTGACGCTGGCGAAATATTCCATACAGCATCTGCAGTTCAGCACCTACATTGGTGATTTAAAGTAAAGGACCCCCTTTAAATATATTGCACAAAATAATAAACACAACTATGAACCCCCTAAACCACCAATACTCCACTGCATTATCTCCCTAAACTTACTTAACCCCTACACTGCCACAACCCCACGCATTATCTTCCTAACCTTCTTAACCCCTACACTGCCAATACCCCACTGCATTATCCCCCTAACCTACTTAACCCCCTACACGCTAATACTCCACTGCATTATCCCCAACCTACTTAACCTCTACACCGCTAATACTCCACTGCTTTATCCCCCTAACCCTTTCTTAAGCTCTACACTCCCACAACCCCACCGCAATAGCCCCTACACTACTTATCCCCTAAATCACCCACAACCCACTGCAATAACCTTCCTATTCTACTTAACCACTTAAACAACACAACCCCAACTGCAAATGACACCTACAATACTTAAACTCCTAACAGCTAAACCCCCCAAGACCCCTAACACACCCTAAGTTACACATAAACATGCAAAAACAAAAACACATTACAAAATAAAAAAAACTACCAAATAACCCCCCAAAACAGTTATGCCTTTATTGAAACTAAAATCCCCCTAAAAGAAAAACCCACCCCATAAAAAAAGCCCTATACTAACACAATATACCTTAGAACGGCATCTTTGTAAAGCGATTAAGCTCTTTTGCATTAAAAAATTTATTCTAAAAAAAACTCATAAGCTAAAAAAAACCCTAGTCTAAAAAATAGATTGCCCTGATAAGGGCATTTAGTAGGGCATTGCCCTAAAGCGATTATAGCTCTTTTGTCCTGAAAATAAGCCCTATTCTAAAAAAACAACCACCCCAAAAAAGGCCCTAAAGCTAAACCCCAAAGATAGTTCTTACTCAACTTAAATCTGGCTCCTAGGAGGGCAGCTACAAACTCCAAGGCAGTGATCCCTCTTCTATCTTCAGCCTAGCGGCGCTCCCGCTGAGGTTGTCCTCTTCCACCCAACAGGGTCTTCATCTTTCTTTCATCTCCTGATCTTCTCATCTTCTGTCCCCAATGTCCCTCTTCATGTGGTCCTGCTGCACACTGAAATTTAAATGTGAGGTAACCCCCGTTATATAGGGTTGTCATTGCATTTTTATCTGGCTGATTTTTTATTCTTAGTCCAATCAGCCAATAGAAAAAGCTCCTTTCCAAAAGACTTTTAAGGTGTGCCCTAAGAAAGCCCTTTTTTTTTTTGTGCTCATGCAATAACCCCAAGCTCCCGCTAAAGCCAAAGGTGCTTTGTTCCTAAGTTCTTTACTTATAAGTATAAGAAAATACTCTTATCATTTTTAAATACAGCTAACAAAATCCAGAATTCCAAAATCCAAACTTATTCTGAAATCCAACTTTTTAAATAATATTTCTTATAAACAAAATGATCAAAAATGATTATTTTTCCCCACTATAAATCACAATCTTATCAGCCTGTGTCTCTAAGTTTATTGTTTTTTTTGTTTTTTGTTCTATAATGCAAATAATAGTCTATATTTATTTAAACAACAAATATTACCTTTCTGATTACAGTAATGTACTGTTCTTTCTGAGGGTAATGTGTATATTTACAAAGGTATTAAAATACTATAAAAATACCTTTAAGTTGCATGTATAAGCTGTATAGTGACATGTAATATTGCCCAAACAGTCATAAGTTGTTTAAATTTGGTTGCCTTCCATCTCCAAACTGTCTCTTTTTAAAGATGCAAATATTCAAAATCCCGACTATTCTGAAATCCAAACCTTTTCTGGTATACACACACACACACACACACACACAACACACACACACACATACACACACACACACACACACACACACACACACACACACATACACACACACACACACACACACACAACATACACACACATACACACACACACACATAAACACACACACTACACACACACACACACACATACACACACACACACACACACATACCACACACACACACACACACATACACACACACCACACATACATGGTGCGAGCGGACATGATCCGATATAGCAGAATCATATCCGCTGCACATCGACTAATGCCGACAGCATACGCATTTATCTTCTGCACCAGCAGTTCTTATGAACTGCTGGTGCAATGCGCCCTCTGCAGATTCGTGGCTAATTGGCTGCTAGCTGGGGGTGTCAACTCAACTGATCGTATTCACTCAGGTCGAATTCTGTCCGCTGTCTCAGAGCAGGCGAATACGTTATGGAGCAAGCTGCTTCATAACTTCTGTTTTCGGTGAGCCTTCGGAAAAACACAGGGCAGCAAGCTCCATACGGAGCTTGATAAATATGCCCCAATGTCGTAACTCACACAAGCCGACATGCACTAATTTAGTTTGCGCTCTGTTACTTTCTAACTTTAATGTGCCACTTGTAATCTAGCCCTACATTTATAACTCAAATAGGTGTATTATTGATATGTTTAATTCACTATTGTATTGTAAGAACAGTGGTTGAGTTTCTGTTGACACATGTAAATTGTATTATCATACAACAGTACTGTGTAAAGGATCATTTACATTATACGTTTAACGTAGGTAGAGATATCGTCAGTATCAGAGAAGCATCTACACCCACTGAAATGTATGGTACAATGCGTCTTGGTTATGCTGCTTTTAAGCAGTAATGTCAGTCTTTTTGATATTTCACCGACTTTCTCGACTTTACGACAAACCCCTTTTGAATATTTTGCTTCATCGCAGCAGTTTCCAATCCCAATACTAAGGAAGAGGATGTGGATAGTCTGCTGTTCATTGGTTTAATGAGGGGTGACTGCACAGGCATTTCTAGTAGGAGGTGTTATTTTTTTACTTTTTAGATATTCTTGATCAGCCCTATAGGATTTTTTCTACCTTAATTCCGATTGGCTGATAGAATTCTATCAGCCAATCGGAATTGAAGGGACGCTATCTTGGATGACATCACTTAAAGGTACCGTCATTTAGTTAGAAGACTCCGGATGAAGAGAATACTCTGCGTCGGATGTCTTGAAGATGGACCCGCTCTGCGCCGGATGGATGAAAGATAGAAGATGCCGCCTGGATGAAGACTTCTGCCAGTCTGGAGGAACCACTTCTGCCCTGCTTCGATGAAGACTTCTGCCTGTCTGGAGGACCCACTTCTGCCCAGTTGGATGAAGACGTCTCCCTGTAGGGTGATCTTCAGGGGGTTAGCTGTTAGGTTTTTTAAGGGGGGATTGGGGTGGGTTTTAGAGTAGGGTTGGTTGTGTGGGTGGTGGGTTTTAATGTTCGGGGAACTGTAATTTTTTTTACAGGTAAAAGAGCTGATTACTTTGGGGCAATGCCCGCAAAAGGCCCTTTTAAGGGGCTATTTGTAATTTAGTGTAGGGTAGGGCTCTTTTTTATTTTGGGGGGGCTTTTTTATTTTGTTAGGGGATGATTAGATTAGGTGTAATTAGTTTAAAAATCTTGTATTTTTTTTTATTATTTTCTGTATTTAGTGTTTTTTTTTGTTACTTTAGATAATTTTATTTAATTTAGTTAATTTATTTAATTATAGTGTAGTGTTAGGTGTAATTGTAACTTAGGTTAGGTTTTATATTAACAGGTACTTTTGTCTTTATTTTAGCTAGATAGTTATTAAATAGTTAAGAACTATTTAGTAACTATTGTACCTAGTTAAATTAAATACAAACTTGCCTGTAAAATAAAATAAACCCTAAGCTAGATACAATGTAACTATTAGTTATATTGTAGCTAGCTTAGGGTTTATTTTATAGGTAAGTATTTAGTTTTAAATAGGAATAATTTATTTAATGATAGTTATTTTACTTTATATTTATTTAAATTATATTTCAGTTATGGGGGGTTAGGGTTAGACTTAGGTTTAGGGGTTAATAACTTTAATATAGTGGCGGCGACGTTGGGGGCATCAGATTAGGGGTTAATAAGTGTAGGTAGGTTGCGGTGACTTGGAGGCGGCCAGATTAGGGTTAATAAATATTATGTAGGTGTCAGCGATGTAGGGGGCAGTAGATTAGGGGTTCAAAAGTATAATGTAGGTGGCGGCGGTGTCCAGAGCTGCAGATTAGGGGTTAATAATATAATGTAGGTGTCGCCGATATCGGGGGCAGCAGATTAGGGGTTAATAAGTGTAAGATTAGGGTGTTTAGGACTCAGGGTTCATGTTAGGGTGTTAGGTGTAGACATAACTTTTGTTTCCCCATAGGAATCAATGGGGCTACGTTAGGAGCTGAACGTGCTTTTTTTTTTTCAGCCGGCTCTCCCCCATTGATTCCTATGGGGAAATCGTGCATGAGCACGTTCAGCCAGCTCACCGCTAACGTAAGCCAGCGCTGGTATATTGAGGTGAGATTGTGGAGCAAAATTTTGCTCTACGATCACTTTTTTGCGGTTAACGCCCGGGTTTGGAAAAACCCGTAATACCAGCTCTGTCTGTAAGTGAGCGGTGAGCATAAACTGCTCGTTAGCAACGCACAGCCTGTAACTCAAAACTCGTAATCTAGCAGATAGTATTTAGTAGACATGTGCAACGCTAAAAAAAATTGTTTTGTTTCGTTTTCATTAGTTAAATAAATAATTTCGTTTCGGCAAATGAGTTTAGTTAAGTTTAAAAAAAAATCATACGGCAAATTAGTTATGTTAAGTTAAATAATTTTTTCTGATCCGTTTCATTTTTTTCGGATCCATTCTATCTTCATATGCATTATTCTATTCTGAAGTTTAGAATAGAATAATGCATACGAATAAAGAATGGATCCGAAAAAACTAAAGGATCCGAAAAAAATGATTTAACTAAAACATAATAATATGCCGGAGATTGCCGAAAACAAAATTATCTAAAACCGCAGCCACCCACATCGCCGACACTAAATAAAGCTATTAACCGCTAAACTGCCATCCCCCTCACATAGTCGACACTAAACTAAATCTATATTACCCCTAAACCGCCGCCCCACCCACATCGCCTACCTAAACCTATTACCCTAAACCGCAGTTCCCTGACATCGCCGACACTAACTAAATCACTAAATAAAGCTATTAGCCCCTAAACCACAGATCCCCGACATAGCCGACACTAACTAATTCTATTAACCCCTAAACTGCCATTCCCCAAACATCGCCAACACTAACTAAACCTAATAACCCCTAAACCGCAGTTCCCCGACATCGCCGGCACTAACTAAAACACTAAATAAACCTATTAACCCCTATACTACCATTCCAAACATTGCTAACACTAACTAAACCTAATAACCCCTAAACGCAGTTTCCCGACATCGCCGACACTAAGTAGACCTAATAACCCCAGAAACCACCGTACACCAACATCGCTAACACTACTAAAAACACTAACTAAACCTATTAATGCCTAAACCACAATACACCCACAAGGCCAACACTAACTAACCTATTAACCCCTAAACTGCCGGCCCCCACACTCGCAACAACCTAAATTAAACTATATTAACCCCTAAAACCTAACACTCCCTAACTTTAACATAATTAAAATAGACCTAAATTAAAGTTACAATTATTAACTAACTACCTATTTAAAAATAAATACAAAACTTACCTGTGAAGTAAAATAAACCTAAGCTAACTACAATAAACTATTTTACTAACTACCTAGTTAAAAAAAATACAAACTTACCTGTGAAATAAAAAAAAACCTAAGCTTATTACTAAAAAAACCCTAACATTACTAAAAATAAAAAACCCTAACATTACTAAAAATAAAAAAACCTAAGATTACTAAAAAATAAAACTACAATTACAAAAAAATAATGCACATTAAAATTAAAAAAATTAAAAAACTACCATTACAAAAAATAACAAATGAAATGATGTAAAAATAAAAATTATTCTTATTCTAATACCCTGTTTTAAAGAAAAAAAACAAAAAAACAAATAAAAAAACCTAACTATAATAAAATATCAAGGACCTTTTAAAATGGCCCTTTTGTAGGGCATTGCCCTAAAGTTAACAGCTCTTTTGCAAAAAGATAAAAACAAACACCCCCTAACATTACAGCCCCCACCCCCCAATAACCCAGAAAATAAAAATAAACCTAATCTACCCATTGCCCCTGAAAAAGGGCATCTTGTATGGACATTTGCCCTTAACAGGGCATTCCAGCTCTTTTTTTGGCCCATTAAAAATAAAAAATGCCTAATCTAAAAAAAAAAAAACACCCCAGAAATAAAAAAGATCCATTACAAAAAAATAACGAAATTATCTAAAATAATAAAAATTATTCCTATTCGAATTCCCCGTTTAAAAAACCAAAACACCCCAAAATAAACCCCCCCCCCTAATTTATAATAACTACCAATGGCCCTTAAAAGTGCCTTTTGAAGGGCATTGCACTAAAGTTAACAGCTTTTTTGCTAAAAAAAATTACAACAAACACACCCTAACATTACAAACCCCCACCCCACCAAAACCTCAAAATAAAAAACCTAACAAAAAAAACTACCCATCTGCCCTGAAAAGGGCATTTTGTTATGGGCATTGCCCTTAAAGGGCATTCAACTCTTTTTCAGACCATTTTTTGACCATTAAAATAAAAAAGCCCTGGGGGGCAGAGCTGACTAGAGAAAAGAAGCAGACGTTGTCTACATAGAGCTCCTGGAGCCCATAGTAATTAAACCCTAAAAAGTTTGCTTTTTTCTCCCCAATTCCCATTTATTCTTGCTCCTATTGCATCAGCACCCGACTAAGCTCTCGGCTGGGACCTTTTTCCCCTTTTTTGGACCTTTTTCCCATCTCTGGGCATATCACGGCAATTGCCTTAACTTTCAACAGCCCACGACCCGGCAAGCAGACCCTCGAGGACCGGCACGCGCTGCCGCATTAGCGGAGGACATCCGGCATCTACCTTGCTCACCCAAGCTGCTCACCTGACTCAGGACTGGAAACAGCAGACTTAGGCCCAAGAAGAAGCGGTCCTGGCGGCGAAAAGGCGCAAACGGCGCCATTACCTGTGATGTCACCGGACCGCGACCCAGGAGAAAGAAGCAACCGCCGGAGCTCCAACTACTCTACCGACGGACCCTAGCTACCCTGACTGCAGCTACGGGGGGCAAAAACAGAGCCTTTGACGGTGGCGGCCATACTTACTATCAGGCAGATAGCGGATCACTCGGCTGCGGACCGGAGCCACGCACAGCGCTCCCACTACAACGTGGTGTCACTGCAGAGGTAAGCTTCAGCACAGGGCTTGCCCCCCCCCTGGAACCCCGAAAGCCTGCTAAATAGTTTATAAAACCATGGCCCCATAGTTAATACCGTGACAGAGGCCCAATAGCTGACAGGCCTATTGGAGGCTTTTTGATTGATCCTCAGGAACAGGCTGCAAGGGTCTGGATGAAAAGAGACTATTCTCAACTCTGCCTTTAAATAAAAACTACCTGCAGCAACCTGCTGACATGAGATACCTCCCAGCTTAGGGGCCCTCACACTGATCACCCAACAATTGGCTTGAGGCCTAGGGACTGTGATGACCTGCTACACCAGATATTTTTCCTTTACTTTTATTTTATGCACTGACTTTATTCAGCACACGGATTATGCCTACAGAAACCTGTTGACACAGAGATTTACTGCAGCACTCCACATCACTTTGATCTCCAGGCCCCTGTCATAAACCAGGATTCAAGATCCCCCTGCCTATTCCTCAGACAAACACAGCTCTATAGTGTCTCTCCCCCATCCTTTCCCCACTCTGCCTCCCAGGGTGGGTATATCCTAATCCTTTTCACGGCTGTGCCCAGTGGTGGCAATTTTTCTACCCAGGGGAGAGACACATCCTGTCAGGACTTGCTATACTAGGAGCATCTGATACCTGCACTTCTACCTATTTACACTGTAGTTCACTGCTGACACAGCCTGTAAAAGAACTTTTTACAGCTGTCTAGCATACGCAACGCAGCCATGATGTGCTAAGCCCTGTGGCGCCCCTCCCTGCCGGTGTTAGCCAGCTGAACTTGCCAGGTTTCCCCTCCAGTGACCCTCTCCCTGTATAACAACTCTCAACGCATCACCCATTATTGGCTGCAGCCCCTGGCTTATAATGTCCACAACAAAACCAAGAGGAAATCAAAGGGATTGCACCCTTCAAAACATACAGTTCGGGACCATTTTCAACCCATCAGGGACCCACTACCAGACAACTCAGATGTTGACAGATCTGTCTACCCTCCTCTGTCGGAGGGGTAGGGCTAGCGTGCGGAGCTCACACACCCTCCCGCATGCAGGCTGAAAACGATCACTATGGATTCTATGAAATTGCTACTAGATCAGCAGACTCAGTCATTCACAAAAAGATTTGATAAACTAGAGAAGGTCCTTTGATGATCTCAGAAAAGACATTGTCACAGTTAATGAGCGAGACGGGACATTTTAGAACGCAAGCAGGAAGACTGCTAGTTGACCACACAAATTGGGTCAGCTATACGCAAAATCTGGCGGATCAGGTGTCCCTCCTTGGAGGCGAAGCTGGCGGACCTGGAAAGACCGTTCCAGACGGAACAACATCAGGATCCGGGGAATCCAGAGTCTGTGGGGCCCCAGGAACTGAAAAAATTCGCCCCCAGCATTATTTAGATCTATCTTAGGTCCATCAGGGGAACAGGAATGCGAGAATAGACAGAATATACAGGGCTGCTAGGCCGCAAAATCTACCTATGGATAAGCCCAGGGACACCATAGCCAGATTGCATTATTTCTACTTCAAAGATAGGCTCTTGAAAATCACCCTGAGGACAACCCCAACTTCCGGAACAATTTAGGGATGTCTCGCTGTATCCTGATTTGTACCCATTCACACTACAACAAAGACAAAGTTTCAGTGAAAACCACTAAAGCTCTGAGAGCCCACCAAATCCGGTACAGGTGGTGATTTCCAACCAAACTGATCATCATCAAAGATGGACCAGCACACTGCGCTAACACCACGGCAGGCGTAGGACCTCCTAAGAGTCTGGAACTTGCCTGCTGTAAACGGAAATGACGAACCTCCCCGCCCGCAGAGAGTGGGGCCTATGCTGAGAGTGGGGGCTCAGGCCTGGAACCCAGACAGACAAAGATCCCACCTCGACAAGACCCCGGGCGCTGGTCCCAAAACTCCCCCAAGCCATTCACGGAGGTCTAACGATTACCTAATCACCCCTATGCAGGGAGGTGTGTAGACTGCCTATTGCTGTCCAATCCTGAGAGGACTATGTCTCTTTCTGGCATCTAGATGGTGCTGAAGATCTGGAAAGGAACAGTTGATGGGGCCTCCCTATACATCACTCCCTGTCCCGTGTTCTTTTCCTCTCCCCTTTCCCCCACCACAAGTTGTTTGAGTTTTGTAAATCTGGTTCCCACTCCATTAGAAGACTGAGATATGGCCTGCCCTGAGTGGACCATCTCTCTATAAGGACTGTTGACTGCTCCTGAGAGCTGGAGATAACCAGGGATCTGGTAATGTACTTTTGAAAGACTATCTAGTTTTTGCTAGACTGCATACTGCTAATTGAGTTGAATTTACACTACTAGTTATTTATAGTGTTTCACTTATGTCTCCAAAGTTTTTGTTCTACACAATGGTGCTCCTGATGGGACTATGGTCTCTCTCCCTAGCCTTCCTCATCTCTACCATCCTTCCTCCCAATTTCCCCCGCTCCCCTAACCTGTCTTCCCACCCACCCACCTACTCCATTCCCTCCTCCATCCGTTCTCCCCCCCCTTCCCAATCTTGCTGCTTTTCTCCACACGCCACTCTAGACTTTGGGGGGGTCCCCTTACGAGGGGGCTGGGGAGGTGACCTGTCATTCGGAGTAATGTCAAAATGTGAGTACATACTGTTTTTTCTTTTATGTTTATCTGAGTTTAACTTGCACTGTCAGAAATGTATAATATTTCACCTAGGATTTCTAGGTTAATGGTTTGCATAGAGGTACATCTAATGATTATGTTGTTCTTCTCACATCTCTCCTCATCTCCATCACCTTCCCTCTGCCTCCCCCTGCCCTGCAGCCCGCTTTCCCATTACCTTTTTGGCTCTGATGCCCTCTCACTATTGAACTACCTTTCTTCCCACCCACTCCTCTTTCCTTCCTGGGAAGGACGGAACCTCATGTCACTCACTAAACACCTTCTCTATACCTCTATTCTTCCCTTTCCCATTTCTCCCGCCCTCCCCTCCATGCACCCCCCCTTGCAGCTATTACTACCTTTCTCACTCATTCTCTCTTCTACCATACCTTGTCTGTCTACCTCTCCACTTCCTGAACTCACCCCAGCATGACCTTCAAGGTCTGCACTTCCCCTCTTTCCCCTTCAGCTACTCTCACTCTCTGCCCAGCTCGGGCCTGCTCACTACCCATTACTTTTTTGGGTGTCCTACAGGTTATGACCCCCTCATCATTTCCAGCTGCCTAAGCTGCTACCTCTCTACTCACTCCACTCTAGACGTCAGAGGAAGGCTCCCCATACAAAGGGGACTGAGGAGGTGACCCGTCCTTTGAACAATGTAAAAATGTTGTGCACTGTAGAATTTTGTATAATATTCCACTTAGGACTCTAGGTTAATGGTTTGTATGGAGGTACTTCTAATGACTATGTGTTCTCCTCGCATTTCTTCTCATCTCCATCAACAACCCCCCTACCCTTCCCCCTGCCCTGCAGCACGCTCTTCCCATTACCTCTCCTGACTCTGATGCCCTCTCACTATTGTGCTACCTTCCTTCCCCCCATCCCTCTTTCCTTCCCAGGAAAAATGAAGCCTCATGTCACCCACCTAACCTTCCCCCTCCTCTAATCTTCCCCTTCCTACTCCTCCCTCTTCCCTTTCCAAGCGCCCTCCTGCAGCTATAGCTGCCTCTCCCGCACATCTTTCCCTATGCCCTTCCCCCGCCTGCCTGCCCTCTCCATTTCCTGATCCCAATTCCAACATGATCTTCAAGATCTGCTCTCCCCCTCTCTTTCCTTTCGACACTCTCACTCTATGCCCGCTTCGGGCCTGTCTACCACCCATTACTTCCTAGTGTTCTTGCAGGCTATGTTTTACAATAGCAGTTGCATGTCTGAATACATGTACCTACCTACCCTTTAAAAACTACATGATATGCCTGATGTCACAGGCCCTCAGGAACTTTAGACCCCCCATCGTTTCCAGATATCTAAGACCCGAAGGTACCACATAAGTACATTGCTCCCCCCAACATCAACCTAGACCCTTTACCCCCCTCCTCCTTCCCCTCCCCAAAGCCTTCCCCTACTATCCTTTCTCCTATTTCCCCCCTAAGACTACCTGGCCACAGCTCCTCATATAAGATGATTACTGACTATACACCAACACGCCGGCAGTGGAGGGGAGCCTCCGAGTTCTCCACTCCTCAGCCACCTCCCCTCCCCCCCCCCCAGGGATTATATTTTTGGTGCGGTTAGGGACTGTCTATTCTGTCCTCCGCACTCCCTATTTGCAGAGTGTAGTAGCCTCTGCCCAGCCCGGAGAACCTAGTGGAACCTAGTAAGTACCCCCTTCTTCCTACCTCTCCATTATCTTTACTGACACCTCCCTCTTTTCACTTTTTTTTTTTTTTTTTTCTCCCGCAATGAGAGTGGGCACGCTGAACGTTAGAGGCCTGAATTCCCCTACAAAACGGAGTTTACTCCTTAAATTTTTTGAAAACCCAACGCCTTGATATTGTGTTCATACAGGAGACCCACTGGATGGGGTCTCGGGCCGCCATGTTCCATCCCAGAGATTTTCCGGTTGTCTGTCCTCAACGTTTCACAAAAAGCCAGAGGAGTTACTGTCCTAATTGGTAGGCATGTCTCCTACGAGCCCATCTACCTTGAATCAGACCCCTCCGGCCGCTACATCATTTGTGTTTGTCCGGTTGGACAACATTTTGGTCACGCTGGTGGCCCTGTATTCCCCTAATGTCAACCAGACCCCACTTCCCTCAGCAACCTGCTGAGTAAGGTCGGCAGACTTAAACAGGACCATGTTATTATAGGTGGTGACTGTAAACCCAGTGTGGGACCCGCGCAGGGATAGAAAGTCACAACGGAAGGGTCCCTCCACGGCGTGGAGAGGACCATTACTCTCATCTCTTTAGAAGCGTTGTCTCACAAACCACTCATACCATGATGTCTGGAGGGCCCTGCACCCTGATGTAGATGACTACACCTGTTTATTCGTCTCCCTCCCAGTCCTTTTGCTCGGCTAGATTACTTTTTTTGTCACTCATGGACGTTACAGACGGTAGCTGCGGCTAGGATCGTACCTTGTGTATGGTCGCGACCACGACACAGTAGTTGTAGATATCACCTTTTCTCCATCCGGGGAGGGTGGGCTCATCTTGGCGCCTACCAGAAATACCTCCTCGTGGACTCCCAGATTCCGCTCTGGACATGGGAGATAGAGGGGTTTTTGAGTATAAACGACACAGGATCCACATCTGCGCTGACCTCTATGGGCGGCGCTTAAGGCCTACCTCTGCGGGCTCCTTTATGCAAAAATCCTCAGAGATTAGAAGACGCAAAGGGCCAGTTTAGCCCAACTATATCACGAATTACCTCTATCTCCAGAACCCAGCTTAGAAGGACTAGAACAGACTCCCTAGTTAGGAAAGTCCAGTCCCTCAGGAAACAGATCGGAGAACCTGTGAGCTGAAGAGGGTTCAGAGGGGACTCTATCTCTTGAAACAGAGATACTACCACAAAGGGGACAGGGCGGACCGGCTCTTGGCCCACAAACTCCAACAAAGAACCCTTACTGAATAAGATAGCTTACGTTACAAGAGACGATAAGAATTTCTATTCTCCTAGGGATATAGGAGATGTTTCGCAGACTATTACAGAGGACTATATCAGATAGCTGATGACCCCTGCACTCGTTATGCGCCCAGCGCTCGCTATCCCTGAGTTCCTTGATAGGCTCCACTTACCACAGGTCCCGGAGGGTAATGGGGGAACAACTCATTGCCCCCCCATTACCGTTGAGGAGATTGAGGAAAAACGATAAGAGCCTGAAGGCACATAAATCCCCAGGAGCCGGACGGCTTTGATGCCTTACTTTTACAAAAAAATTGTGACCCAGCTATGTCCTCTTCTCGTCCGTGTGTTTGGCGAGGCCATGGACACTGGTAGCTTCCCCCAAGACTTCCTAGAGGCATCAATCATAACTATACCCACAGCCAGGGAAAAACCCTGAGCTTTGTGGAGAGCTACCGCCCAATATCTCTCATCAATGGAGATGTAAAACTATACGCAAAAATACTAGCCTCAAGGCTAAATAAAATCCTCCAGTTTTGATCCATCATGATCAGGTGGGGTTTACCCCGGGGCGACAGGGCTCAGACAACACCAGACGCCTGCTGAACATCTTTTTCGAGACAGCTGCGCTTGGATACCCACTGGTCACCCTGTCATTAGATGCTGAGAAAGCCTTCGACAGGGTCCGGTGGGAATACATGGTTGAGGTCCTGCGCTCTTCGGATTTCCACCCGCTTTTATCACGGCAGTAATGGCTTTATATTCAGGCCCATCCGCTAGAGTGAGAGGATTGGGGTTTGTCTCTAGAGCCTTTGAGATCAGGAATGGCGCGAGACAGGGGTGCCCTCTGTCACCACTCCTTTTTGCTCTAATAATGGAACCGCTAGCGACAAGACTCCGGGCGACCCCCTCTATCCAACCCTTAGTGTTGCATGATATACCGCAGGTCCTAGCTCTCTTTGCTGATGACTTGACGATCTTCCTGGCGGACCCGGAGGAGTCGCTCCCTGAGTTGTTCGGGATCCTGACCGAATTTGCTAATTTAACATATTACAACTCAACTATACTAAGACTGAGGCCTACGCTATTGGCCTACCGGAAACCACTCTGGGAGACTCTGAGAGGTTCCTACCAATTTAAGTGGTCAACAGAAGGACTGGGGGTAGTACTCTCCACGATCCTAAGAGAATAGTACCGCAAATTACGGGTCTCTGCTCCAAGAGCTCCAACAGACAGTCTCTAGTTGGAAGGTCCCGGAGGTCTCCTGGACGGGAAGGGTCACGGCTGTAAAGTGCTCCTGCTCCCAAAGCTGATCTATCTATTCCGATGCCTCCCGGTCCCGGTTCCGGCATATCTCCTCAACCATTTTCAATCTATCTTTACAAAATAGTATGGAAAGGACAGCATGTGCGGCTTCCCCTGACCCAACTACAAAAACCAAAAAGATGCGGAGGCATGTCGATGCCAAATATTTCATTATACTATAAAGCTGCCATGCTCTCACATATTGCTGCTTGGGGGGTGAAGGACTGCTCCGCGAGGTAGGTACCAAATAGAACAGGGCTCGTTGCCCACTGGAGTGGACATAGCCAACCTCATATGGATCCCCGACCACGCAGAGGTACTGAGCGGAATACACTGCGCTTAGTCAAGACCTGTCTGAAACTCTGGAGAGGGCTCCAACCTCTAGACTCGGTTGCCCCGCATCCTCCCCTATTCACTCTGTCAAGGCTTTACTACATTGCCTCCCTGAATCCACCCCAGGAGGTGGGAAGCCTTAGGGCTCAGGCTACTCTCAGACCTGTACAGAGGGGGACGCCCTGGCTATCCCACCCCCAAAATTATCCAACGGACAGTTTTCCCAGAGATCTACAGTTCGAATACACTCCGGCCTGGTTTCGCTTCTCTTATCCTGGGGATTCCGGAGGGCTAATGTGAGAGCTCTCACTAAATGGGGAGAGGAGGTGGCTAGCAGGTAGGCCTCTACGAGGCTCTCTATCGTTCCACTACAGGATTCTTTTGGACTCCCCTCACTTCATAAAAACCCGGTCCACAGAGGACTGGGAGAGAGACCTAGGGTGGAGGCTCCGGACGGTAAATGGCAAAGTGCTCTCCAGGATGTCGGCGCAGCAGTGAGCTGCTCAACCTATTTGAACTGTATCTTAAAATCCTACTTAGGTGGCACTGGGTACCAACCAGGCTGCATAGAGTGTATCCCTCCCGGTCGGCGGACTGTTGGAGAGGCTGCGCCCAACGAGGTACTCAACTCCAATCTGGGTGGGAATGCCCCAAATTGAAGCATTTTTGGAACCAGGTGGCTGGGCTACTCCAGAAACTGGGCCTCATCGGCGATCTCTCAGGAGGTATGGCGCTCTTCCACTTCGGTCTGCAAGACCCTCCCAAAACCATCCCGTCTTCTAGGTGTTATTATCCTCTTGACGGCAAAACTGGCTATAGCTAGACAGTGATGAAGCAAGCCCCTGTTTCGCTTACCCCAGTCCTTGAGTCTCTGGATTATATCCAAAACATGGAAGAATACGCACTAAGGGTTGAAGGCCGCTATGATTTCTACTGTTCTATATGGTTGGCATGGGAGGAGTATAGGAGACCTGGCGAATCTGACGCCTTGACGGATGACCGGATAGATGTGTTGCTCTGAATCTGGGCCGGGACCCTGGTGGCCTGAGCACCCCATTGGCCCTTAGTGCCCCCCCCCCCCCCCCTTTTTTTTTTTTTTTCTCTTCGCCCTCCACTCCCTTCTCTCTCGCCTGTCCTTCCCTCTGGCCCCAACCCCCTGGCAACAGTTCTCCAGGTTACCCCTCACCTTATACCACGCATTGTCTTTCACTGATTCCCGCATATGAATCTAATAACCCTTACATTGTATATTATCACGGTAACAATCACCTAACACTTGGTTTCTGCTTTATATGATCCATACTGAGAATCCTTATTCCTGAGAGTTTTGTCTTCAGACAAGTACTAGTTTCCAGGTCCCATAAGTGGATCTATTTCACATTGTTGACCGCGTGTATGTTCTGTTATTAAATTATAAAATGGGGGCACCATTAGGGTCAATACCGCGCTCCTACTTTTGTTTAATGTATTTATGTTTGAATGATGGAACTGCTGTCATGTAATATTGTTTTGAGATATTGCCCTACCTGCTATGTTTGTACTTTGATATATTTCATTGCCTCAATAAAAACACTTTTCAAACAAAAAATAAAAAAAGCCCCTGATCTAAAAAAAAAAAAAAAACCCCAAAAAAACAACAACTAACACTAACTCCAAAATCACTACTCACAGGTGCTGAAGTACAGTGAACAATCTTCATCCAGCGGTGAAGCATCCTTCATCCAGGCGGCTCCATCTTCATCCATTGTGGGACTGGCATCTTCTTCATCCCTTGCCGATGCGATGTGGTCGATGCGCGGAGGTGGAGGTCCAGGCGGAGGTCCAGGCAGAGTTCCATTGGTCCCGACTTAGAGGTCCTCTTCATGCGATTGTCAGCCGCACACTGAGGATTCAATGCAATGTACCCCTTTTATATTACTGTTGCATTCCTATTGGCTGAAAATTTAAATCAACCAATAGGAATTAGAACTGTTTTAATCCTATTGGCTGATTTGAACAGCCAATAGGATTTAAGCAGCTCTCATTCCTATTGGCCTGATTTAAAGCAGCCAATAGGAATGATAACTGCTTAAATCCTATTGGCTGTTTAAATCAGCCAATAGGATTTAAGCAGCTCTAATTTCATATTGGCTGATTTTACATTTTTCAGTCAATAGGAATGCAAACTGTACCCCAATATAAAAGGGGTACCTTGCATTGAATCCTCAGTGTGCAGCGGACGATCACATGAAGAGGACCTCCATGTTGGACCAATGGACCTCTGCCTGGACCTCCGACTGGACCTTTGTCTGGACCTCCGCCTGGACCTTCGCCTGGACCTCCGCCTCCGTGCATCCACCGACCGCTCCCGCCTCAGCTGGGATGAAGATAGAAGATGCCAGTCCCGCGATGGATACAGTTGGAGCCTCCTGGATGAAGATCTTTTGCCACTGGGATAAAGATCTTTCACCGGACTTTAGCAAACTGTGAGTACTGATTTTGAGGTTCTGTGTTAGGTATTTTTATTTTGTTTTTTTGGGTGTTTTTTTTGTTAGATTTGGGCTTTTTTTATTTTAATGGCCGAAAAGGAGCTGAATGCCCTTTTAAGGACAATGCCCATACAAATGTCCTTTTCAGGGCAATGGGTAGATTAGGTTTTTTAGTTAGGTTTCTGTTTTATTTTGTGGGTTTGGGGGGTGGGGTTTGTAATGTTAGGGGGGGTTTGTTTTTAATTGTTTGCAAAAGAACTGTTAAAGGCTCTTTTAAGGGCCCTTGGTAGTTTATTATAGATTAGGTTTTTTTTATTTTGGGGGTATTTTATTTTTTTAAACAAGTTATAAGAATAGGAATAATTTTTATTATTTTGGATAATTTCGTTTGTTACTTTTTGTAATGGTAGTTTTTTTATTTTTTGTAATTAAAGTGTTTATTATCTTTAGTTTTAATTTTGTAGTAATGTTAGGTTTTTTATTTTTAGTAATGTTAGGTTTAATTAGTTTTTTTTAGATTAGGTCTTTCTTATTTTAATGGTCCAAAAATGGGCCAAAAAAGAGCAATGCCCATACAAATGCCCTTTTCAGGGCAATGGGTAGATTAGGTTTTTTTAGTTAGGTTTTTTTTATTTTGTGGTTTTGGGGGGTGGGGGTTTGTAATGTAAGGGGGTGTTTGTTGTAATGTTTTAGCAAAAGAGCTGTTAACTTTAGGGCAATGCCCTACAAAAGGTCCTTTTAAGGGCCATTGGTAGTCCATTATAGATTTTTTTTTATTTTGGGGTGTTTTATTTTTTTTTAAATGGGGTATTAGAATAGGATTAATTTTTATTATTTTGGATAATTTCGCTATTTTTTGTAATAGGATTTTTTTATTTTTGGGGTGTTTTTTTATTTTTTAGATTAGGCATTTTTTATTTTTAATGGACCGAAAAAAAGCTGAATGCCCTTTTAAGGGCAATGTCCATACAAATGCCCTTTGGGGGGTAATGGGTAGATTAGGTTTATTTTTATTTTGTGGGTTTGGGGTGAGGGTTTGTAATGTTAGGGGGTGTTTGTTTTTATTTTTTTGCAAAAGAGCTGTTAACTTTAGGGCAATGCCCTACAAAAGGCCCTTTTAAAGGTCCTTGATATTTTATTATAGATTAGGTTTTTTTTATTTGTTTTTGTTTTTTTCTTTTAAAACAGGGTATTAGAATAAGAATATTTTTTTTTGCATCATTTCATTTGTTATTTTTTGTAATGGTAGTTTTTTTTATTTTTTGTAATTTTAATGTTTATTATTTTTAGTAATTGTAGTTTTAATTTTTAGTAATCTTAGGTTTTTTATTTTTAGTCATCTTAAGTTTTTTATTTTTAGTAATGTTAGGTTTTATTAGTGTAAGCTTAGGTTTTATTTTTATTTCACAGGTAAGTTTGTATTTATTTTTAGTAGGTAGTAAGTAAATAGTTATATTGTAGCTAACTTAGGTTTTATTTTTATTTAGAAGGTAAGTTTGTATTTATTTTTAAATAGATAGTTAATAATTGTAACTTTAATTTAGGTCTATTTTAATTATGTTAAAGTTAGGGAGTGTTAGGTTTATGGGTTAATAGTTTAATTTAGGTTATTGCAATGTGGGGGCCGGTGGTTTAGGGGTTAATAGGTTTAGTTAGTGTTGGCGATGTTTGGGAACGGCGGTATAGGGGTTAATAAGTTTATTTAGTGTTTCAGTTAGTGTCGGCGAATTCGGGGGAACTGCAGTTTAGGGGTTAATAGGTTTAGTTAGTGTTGGCGATGTTTGGGAATGGCGGTTTAGGGGTCAATAGGTTAGTTAGTGTCAGCGATGTTGGGGAACTGCGGTTTAGGGGTTAATAGATTTAGTTAGGGTCAGCAATTTTGAGGAACTGTGGTTTAGGGGTTAATAGGTTTAGTTAGTGTCGGCGATGTTTGGGAACGGCGGTTTAGGGGTTAATAAGTTTATTTAGTGTTTACGTTAATGTTGGCGAATTCTGGGAACTGCAGTTTAGGGGTTAATAGGTTTAGTTAGTGTTGGCAATGTTTGGGAATGGCGGTTTAGGGGACAATAGGTTAGTGTCAGCGATGTTGGGGAACTGCGTTTTAGGGGTTAATAGATTTAGTTAGGGTCGGCGATGTTGAGGAACTGCGGTTTAGGGGTTAATTGGTTTAGTTAGTGTCAGCGATGTCGGGGAACGGCGGTTTAGGGGTTAGTAGCTTTATTTAGTGATTTAGTTGGTGTCAGTGATGGTGGGGAATGGCGGTTTAAGGGTTAATAGCTTTATTTAGGGATTTAGTTAATGTCGGCGATGTCGGGAAACTGCAGTTTAGATAAGAAAAATTAAAAATTCTGGGTTTTTAGTTATGGTGCCGATTCAGAAATTCGGATGCATTTGAATCTCCGAATCAGCCAAAATTCGTCCGAAAACTAAATTCAGCCAAAACGAAACACACATGTCTAGTATTTAGGCTACAAATTCTTTATGTGTTTCTATGGCATCCAGTTTAGATAGGTTTACCATATTTCTTTGAGACAAAAACGGGACATTGAGATGTCAAAAACGGGACGGGGTTAATTTTCTTTACTCATAGGAAAAAAGTACGATTTTAACAAAAGTTAACTTTTATGGCATGAACATAAACTATTGAGCCAACAATTATTCTTCTGTTATTCTTCTGTTATTGGTCTCACTATCTTCACTATCATAAAGTATTCACATTTATCATACAATTTTACATTTGCCAAACACAAACATGCTTTAAAAAAGTGAGTTTTCACCATAAAGTTTACATACCAATCCCCAGTGTTTTCACAATGCCCCCATTATCTAAATTGGGAATGTTTATATTTTTTAATCACCTGCCCTTTAGCTAACGCAATGTTTCCAAATGATCCTCTATGTTGTCAAGGCAAATTCCCCCAAATATTAACTGATGTTTGGTAAAGGCAGGGTAAAAGTGAAGCCTCTGAACAGGCGTTTGGAAGATCTGGATTAATTAGTATAATAGTAGTTGTAGATTTTAGCTGAGTTGCCCAAAAATGTTAGATGGAAGAACTGAGAAAAATGTGGAAATAGTTACTTGATTGATAATGATAACTGTACAACATAATTATCATGCTGTTGCACTGCAGCAGCATACTTTTATAATGTTAAATTGATTGACAGGCACACAGGTCAGACTCTTACCGTGCACATCTCTTGCAGAAGTTGATCTATTTATTTATCTCTCTGATGGTTGATTGATGATGGCAGAGGCAGATGATCTTTAGATCGATGACAGATCAAGTCTGACTCCTTACTCCTAGAAGACCTTGCTTGGCGGCTAGATGGTAGTTCTAACTATCTTCCCTCTCGTGACCTTGTCTCGAAGTTTCTCTCCTCAGTTCAGTCTGACAGCTCTCGACTGACCTGTAACTTTCTATCACACCCCTAATTTTAAGCATGGGCGGCATAAACTCGGTATGGATCATGTGGGCATGGCTACCCAACCCCAACCCTGCAGTGAACAACAAACTGAAAAAAAGGGGGAGATTTGAGATACAACACTATAATAGAAGTCTCTCTCTCGTGGCTAAACTCAAAAAAGTTAACAGTCCTCTAATGCTGTTAACCAAAGAAATTAACATTAAATTTGTATAAAACAGAGTGAGCAAGTCTACGCTGAACGCGTAGACTTGCATACTCTGTTTTATACAATTTTGTCTAAGAGGACCTGCAAAAGGACTGGTGCATCGAGTCGTTTTTGTTAAGCATCACTAAATGACTCCATATGCGCAATCCCCGTCCCAGGACTGACTATTACTCTTAGCCTTGACAGCTTTAGCTTTTTACAGCACTGACAGCATTAACGGCTGAAACTTCTATATCCCAGACCTCAAGAGGATTTGGAGATCCTAAAAGTACATTACTTTCAATACTGGCAGTAGGGCAGGTGCTTTAAAACACTTTGTTGCTAACGAGTGCACTCTATAGGCATAATTCCTGTCCCAGGATCTGCCAATAAAAAAGGCTATTTCTACCTTAGGCTCCTAAACCTGTAAAATCAATCTTGATGAACTGTGGAGAAACCGCAAGAGTTATCCCTTAACAATACAACACCTAACAAAGAAATATCATAATAAGGTTGATCGGATCCCTCACTGCTTCAGACGAAATTACAATATTTCACACGTATGTACAAACTTTAAACTGAACCCGTTGTTTTTTCTTATCCAAGGAACTGTATTTGCTGTTTCTCTATTCAAGAGATTTATACTGCTGTGGAACATCAATTTATATGAATGAACTATACTTGCAACATCTTCTAAAAACCTTTTGGACTCTTATGGATACTTTTTTTCACAACCTTTATTTCCTTTTTTGCTTTGATATTTTACATACCTTATGGTATTTTTCTGTATGATATTTTGGTTATATTTCATCAATTGTTTGATGCCGGGATCTTTAATTTGTTCATTGTACTGATTATAGTCTATTTTATTACATTTTTTGAACGTATTTGTGTACTTTCACTATTTCTTTTCAATTAATTTTGATTTGATTTATACATCACATTCACAATTCTTTTTAGTGACACAATTTTGTGCTAGATATATCTCTCTCAGCTTTAATTAGCACACTAATTTTTTGTGTTCCTGTATTAGTGAAAACAAACTGCCCTCCCCGCCAGCGGGGACTTTATTTTTTTTTAGTAGTGGTGTGTGCGGTGTGTGCTAAAAAATTAGACTGGCGCTGGCCGCAATCGGATAAACTAAAAAACGTACATTATTAAAAAAAACAACGGGACGGGGGAAGAAACATAAAATAACGGTACTGTCCCTTTCAAAATGGGACGTATGGTCAGCCTAAGTTTAGATCATTAGTTTACCTGCTTCTTCTGCTACTTTTCAGCACCCCTTTTTTCTTTGGGGGTTGATTGTTTCTTTGCTTTTTCGACTTGCTTGTTATTCTTCCACTTTTAGGATGCTTTTCTTTTCTGGTATAAAAAAACCTTGATTTCTTGTGTACAGAGACTTGTCATTAAATCTATTAGAAACTAGTCACTCTAGACTTGACAGCTAAGACCTTGCAACAACATATAGAGGCCAATATAACAAATGTCTTGTGGACCTGATCCAACAGTGCGGATCAGGTCCGCAAGACATCACTGAATGCTGAGAGCAATACGCTCTCTGTATTCAGCATTGCACCAGCAGCTCACAAGAGCAGACTCGCGGCCAATCAGCCGCCAGCAGGGGGGTGTCAATCAACCTGATCTTACTCAATCGGATTGAATTCCGGCGATTCCTTTCCGCCTGCTCAGAGCGGCTGAAGACACGGGCCATCAAGCTCCATTCGGAGCTTGATAGATAGGCCCCATAGTGTAGTTTTTTCTTTCAGTTATTTTTCCCCGCTTAAAACTAGAAATGTTTGCGTGAAAAAAAAGTCTAGTAATTTAAAGTATTTGGTTTCAGCTTTCTTTGCTGTTTTTTTGTGTGCCTGATGGTATCAGGGGTCTCTAATCTCTGTTTATAAGGCACTAGTTCATATACTTTGGTAATATTGCTTTGGGCTAATCATTCATTTTTCTAAAGTAAGTGTTTCTGTGGGTACAATTTTAGCAGAATTATGTCTCTAAGTCCTAGCTGCAGGAAAGCCTTTCCAATATCTTAGTTTCAGAATTTCATTAGTGGATATTTATATATATATTTATGTACTGCATATATACTGTATATATACTGATATACTATATATATATATGGAACAGTGCCTACATCTTGGCCTTTTTGGAGGAGGGATCACGTTTATATATATTTGGCTGGGGTTTGAAATGCTCCTCCTTCCCTTCCTATTCTTCAGTTTCCTTAAGCTGGCAGGACATTTTTTGGTTCTGTTTTATAATGAATCGCTAATTTTCTTTCTTTGATTTATTCTGTCTTTTTGAGGGTTCAGTTTTCTTGTTTTCCCACCCTATGTTTTTTGCACTGCTTGGCATTCATCTCACTTGGTAAGTATTTGCTAAGAAAGCCAAGATAATTAGACATTTTCATCATATAAAACAAGTGATTTCTATATCTTGACCAATATCCATGACAATACTTACCAAGGTCCCATTCCTAACTCTTTCATCCTACAGATGACAGACTAAGGGGCCTATTTATCATCGGTCTTTCCGACATGATCCACTCAGTGGCTCATGTCCAACAGACATTGATGAATGCCGACAGCATACGCTATAGCATTTATCATTGCACAAGCAGTTCTTGTGAACTGCTTGTGCAATGCCGCCCCTGCAGATTCATGGCCAATCAGCTGCTAGTAGGGGATGTCAATCAGCCCAATCACAGATAGCTTTTCTTGGAATCTTCTAAGCAGAGATTCGTTGGGTCTATAAGTTCCCTATCAGACTATTAAAAGAAGGCTGTTTAAACAAAAAAGGTCATACACAATATTACTTCAGATTGTAACCTGTTCTATATTTAATGTTTTTGCATTGTATTGGAAGAAAAAAATAATAATAAAAATAGATATTCTCATAAGGGAATAAACTGCAATATTTGCTTTTGGATATACTGTCAAGAAGTGTAAATGCAAGGGGGCCTATCTATCAAGCTCCGAATAGAGCTTGATGCCCCATGTTTCTGGCGAGCCTGCAGGCTCGCCAGAAACAGCAGTTGTGAAGCAGCGGTCACAAAGACCGCTGCTCCATAACCTGTCCGTCTGCTCTGAGCAGGTGGACAGACATCGTCGGAATTCAACCCGATCGGGTTGATTGACATCCCCCTGCTGGCAGCCCATTGGCCGCAAGTCTGCAGGGGGCAGCGTTGCACCAGCAGCTCTTGTGAGCTGCTGGTGCAATGCTGAATACGGAGAGCGTATTGCTCTCCGTATTCAGCGAGGTCTGGTGGACCTGATCCACACTTTCGGATCAGGTCCGCCAGACTTTGGTAAATAGAGGCCAAGGTATGTGTTTGAGCATTGTCAAGTAAAGTGAAGGTAAGTAAATTTGAGCAAAGAAGATGCAAATAGTTTTATCTGAATCTTTAATAAGAGGCTTTGTATGTGTGTGCCTGGTCTTTTGCTACACACAATACTTCTCTGTGCATCAGTGTTTCTACTATGCTATGTAACAGAACTTCAAGAAACATAAATAAAATTGGAATCTTGCCAGCACAGAGACCTTTAGATCATTGGGCCCTGAATGTGATGTTTCTTCAAAGCTCTCTGGGCTGGCAAGATTATTTAAGAATGCCCACCCGTAGTCCTATTTTCCTCATGGAATGATCTAAAGTCACATTTTACCCATATAACACTGTGTCTCTCTAAGGGGCATATTCTGCATTTTCATATGGGAAGGAGATGCATACACTACAAAACTGCACAATGAAAATTATAATTGTAAATTCATGCTAAATGAATTGTTGAATCATTCACACAAAAATAAGTTCTATAAACATTGTTGCAAACACCGCTGCAATATGGCTAAGAACATGTGCACACTCCTGAGCTCACCTAGATTTACTCTTTAACAAAGCATACTAAGAGAACAAATAATTATAGAAGTAAATTGGAAAGTTGTTTTAGATGTTATGCTTTATCCAATCCATTACATTTTAATATTGACTTTACTGTCCCTTTAAAGTGCATTAAAAATTTAAACAAAATTCACCAAAATTCGTATTTTATCAAAAACCTAAAACTTGTATGTAAATTACACTGGAGTAAATCATATTAAATATGCACAGTGTAAATTGTAATTTAAGTTCACTGTATGTGCGAAAAAGACAAACAATGTTGTACAAAAAAAAAAAAGTAAAAAAAAAAGCGATTATTTTTATTTTTTTATTTTTTTTATTGAGGTTACAATGGATTTACACCACTCATCATGTGAGCATGAAAAAGGAACAACATATAAATGGTTCATTAAGACATCAAAAGTAAAAAGAACTTTTCTAAGTAGTAAAATGAATTATCTAAGTATCATAACCTCAATTTTCCTTTTTCTTTTCTTTTTTTTTTTTTTAACAAACTACAGAAATAAGGAGGTAATATGAGAACCAGATTGGAAAATTCTAGCGAACTTCAAGTATGACAGAAAAAAACAATCAATAGTCTCTTATATTGTCCAATAGATCATAGTGTTAACTTAGGCAGATATGGTTCACTAACAGTAGAAAAATCACAATCCGGTTATAGAGAATAAAACCAAATGAAATTTCAGTTGATATTCTTGTTTTAGGTTAACAAGACTAAACATCTCTTTTAGTCTGTTTCATAAATGCTTTTATTGTCATGACACAAGATCCAAGAGCACAGATCTTCTCCCCCAGGGCACCAGGTAGAGATGAAACAGCTGAAGTGAGGAAAGAATACTCCATACAGAGAATCAAAGGAGTGTGGGGGAAGGAGGAAGCGGGCAAGGGGGAAATTGAAGAGAGAAATGGGAGGAGAAGGGGGATCAAGGGGACAGTCAGTGTTTCCAAATCTCAAGACCAGTTTGAGTACTTTAGTACTCCAATTACTCACTCACCTCTCAGTCAGGCGTCCATCATGTAGTCTGAGTTTCTAAGTAGATAAAGAACTAGTTTCTGTAGTTGTGTAGGCAAAGATCTAAGGAAGGATCCTTACTTGCTCATAAATATTCCAACCCTTTGTTTCATGTCTTTCAAAGCATCTGCCTGTTTGTACATTACTTGGTGTACTAGTGGTTGTTTTAATTGTGGTAGGGTCGGGGTTCTGTGGTCTAGCCAGTGTTTAAAAACAAGAGGTCTTGCCAGCAATATTACATTATTCACTAATGTTTTGAGAGTGTTTGGTATATTACTGAATTGTAGGAGAATAAAACATTTCAAAATAAAGAGAGGTCCCACGTCAAAGTATTTCTTTGGCAGTGGCAGAGGATGATAGAAGACAGATTGAACAGGTTTTTTTCCTGGCCCCAAAGAGAACTTGAAGGGGGAGGAGGGGGAGGAGAAAAAAGACAAGAACGATATGCCATCAGAAAAGGAAGAACCCAAACCAAGTACAAGTCGATACAGTTATTAATCTATTAGATTACCCTCTGTCAGAAGTAGAGAAGAAAGTGTTTTCATTAGGATTAGGTTTTATAACCTCTAAAGAATTCAGTCTCTTTCAAACCTTACTTGATGTAAATAGACTGATGAGGATTATAACATTAAGAAAATATTTTTCAGGGAAAAGTAAATTTTTAGAGATTCTTAATAACAATATTGTGAGAATTGGGTTTACATATAGCTTTGATAAAAATTTGATAGACTAGTTAGGTATTACTTTAAAAGGAACTAAGGATGGTGGAGTACTCACAGAGGTCTTTAGAAAGCCTATTACTGGCAACAGTTTGTTGCAGACAAGGATTAACCTTTCAAAAAAAGGTTTTTCAATCAGTTGCAAAAGGTCAGTTTACTAGATTAAAACATAATTTTTCAACCACAGAAATGTTTCAGACACAGGATAATTTACTAACTACATGCCTTAGAAAGAGAGGTTACCAACACACAACAATAACAAAGGCAAGAAATGCGGTTGATAAAATCAACAGATCAGAGTTATTAGGAAACAAATCCAGGAGAAGAGATGAAGCCTTTGAAGGAGTCACATGTGTTACACAATACAGTAGTCAGTTTAAAGAAATATGTAACATTGTGCGAAAACATTTCCCTCTTTTGTCTGCTGATGATGGGTTGGTAAACACAGTACGAAAAGGATGACGATATTCCTGTAGAAAAGGAAAAACAATTGCAAATTTACTTTTACCCACACAGTTGAGGGAATAAACCAGCACACAGAGATCCTGGCTTTTGTTTAAAGGCACATACAGGTGCAGGAATACCCAATGTAAAGCTGGTGAACATGTATCAGTGAGTAACAGTTTTGAGAGTATGGTTTCTGGAGAGAGGTTTCCACACAAATCATGTGTCAATGGTACATCCACATATGCAACATATTTGCCAACCTGCATTGATTGTAAAACAAAATATGTAGGACTTACCATCAGAGAAGTTAGGTCACGCATATGTGAACATTTATTAATTATTATGAGTTATTATGAGTTGCACTCTTACCACTCCTCTTATTCAACATTTCAAAGTTTTCATAAAAAAAGTGCAGATAGTCTAATGTGTACTATTATTGAGGAGGTAAAATTAAGGAAAAAAGGAGGTAATATTACTAGCTAAGAGAGAGTTGTTTAGGAAAGATAAATGACAAACTAGAGTACCAAGGAGCCTTAACTCAGAATTTGACTTAATTATTTTTTGACATTGAGTTTAATTTTCTATATAAGCTAAAGATGCTATATATATATCATGCGTAATGTGAGATAAAATAACAATTTGGAATATTAATGTAAGTAAATAGCAGAGTTATAAAAAAAAACATATTTGAGCACAGACAATTATTAAGTTGGGGATCTAAATATGTGTAATATTGCTAAAAATAATCCTAAATTTCATCCCTGTATTAATTAATGTGAATATAATTAGAGTTTAGAGCTTGTAGCATGGAATATCGGTACATTAGAAATCCAATGGATACACTCCGCTTTTTAAGATTTTAATTAGTATTTAATAAAAAGAAGAATTTGATGTTATGATCATTAATGATAATATAGCTCTGCAAAAAATTTTAACACTAGGAATAATGGTTTCAATCACAATATGTTTGTATGTGAAAAGCACACAAATAATAGTGCACTGTGAATATGAAAACTTATAATAACCATGACGGTATTTAATCACTATTAGTAATACTACCTTAAAAAAATGAGGATTATGGAAAGAGGGAGTTTTGGGTATGACATCAGAGGTTTTTTATCCAATTGTAAAAGAGATAATTTCCTTGAGAAAATAAAAATAAAATACATATCAATGTTACATCAGAGAGCAAAATCAATTAGCTTGCTAACTGCTGGGAAGCAGCAAAGAAAAGAGGAAGTAGAGACAGTGTTTCTTGAGTTTAATACATAGTGCTGTGATCTTATTGGTTGTTTATTTTTTTTCCTGCCTGTCACTCTGCCTTTGGGATTCCATAAAGATCTGACTGCAAAAAAGGAAGCCTCCTGTCTTGCAATAAAATCTAACTCTTTATATTTTTTTTTAAACTACTTTTTTCACTACACATAATAAATATTTTGGGCTACATTACAATTGGTGCACGTATTACAAGTTGAAAGAAAACAGGTGCGCTCGAGCGCAAACAAAATTTGCGCTCATCATGTTAGTGTGACTGAAGACCTAGAATAAAGTGTAAGAGTTAAAAACAATGTGCACCAAACACAACAATAATACATTTAAATAAAGTGTTATGCACATACACAGTATTTAATATTTTTATAAAAAAATTTTTTTTATAAGGGTTAAAAGGCAGGGCCGCTCAACCATGGGTTCACGTGGGTCCAATGGACCCATGCAGCACTTGACAAGGGACAGCACTTCATTGACTAAGCCAGTCACTGTCAGACAAAGGCCACTCCTGTCTTCTGTCTCCGTTCAGGAATTCACAGGCTCCCAGCAGCATAACCTCATCATGCACAAAGACACAGAATCGGTCCCCTAACTTCCTTCCCACTTATGCCGCAATTGTGTATTAGCAATGGTTGCATGCAGGTAGGCAGGCTTAGTAAAGTCAGCAACCAGGCTAGTAGGTTGATATGTTAATCAATAATGTTACAATTGTGGGGGGCGTCATTGTATTTTTGGACCTAGGCAGCACAATTTCTTGAACCGGCCCTGTAAAAGGGATATGGTATATGACAAGGTGTTTGACTGTAAAGGGCTATAAAATATATATATGTATATACATGTGTATTTATGTGTTTATATGTGTATATACATACATGAACACATATATACAAATGTATATACACATCTATACTATAATTGCATTTGTAATGTCCGTCGCCGTCGGCAGTTGCGCACGTATCCTCAATGGAATGTTGGCAGCGCGAGGCAGCCAACAGAATGTTGGCAGCGCGAGGCAGCCAACAGAATTTCCGAAAATGGCAGGGTGGTGAAAGGATCCACCGAAGGTGGATTCTTTCACCACACTGCCATTTTCGGAATCCACCAGGATGCAGCAAAGGCAAATGGAGCATTAAAAAAAAGAAAAACCACCGCCTGCACGAAGTATAACAAAAACAAAAAAAAAACTCCCACACAAAGTATTAACACATACACTGAAAACCCACACATCGAAAAATAAAACAGCCAATAGGATTTCAGTAGCTCTCATCCTATTGGCTGATTTGAATTTGAAGAATCAAATCAGCCAATAGGAATTCAAGGGACGCCATCTTTAATCGCGTACCTTGAATTAACTATTCAGTGTACAGCGGCGATCAGAAGAAGAGGATCCTCCACGCTCCATGGCTCCACGGTCACCGTCGCCGGTCTTTAGTTCCGCCGTCGCCGGCCTTCAGTTCCTCTTTCCTGGATAAAGAAAGAAGAGGTCCCCGCTTGGAAGAAGATGTCACCGCTTGGAAGAAGACTTCACTGCATGGCCTTCTACGCTGGACTTCAGGACCCGTGAGTGTCTATTTGGGGCTTTAGTGTTAGTTAGTTTTTTTTTTGTTTTTTTTTTTTAAGATTAGGGATGGGTAGCAAAAGAGCTTAATGCCCTTTTAAGGGAAATACCCATACAAATGGCCTTTTCAGGGCAATGAATAGTTTAGGTTTTTTAGTGTTAGATTTATTTATTTTAGGGGGTTTGGTGGGTGGTAGGTTTTACTGTTAGGGGGGCTTAGGATTTTTGGTAACTGCAAAAGAGCTGTTTAACTTAGGGCAATACCATACAAAAAGCCATTTTAAGGGTTTTAAGGTAGTTTAGCATTAGATTAGGGGGTGTTTTTATTTGGAAGGGAGCTTTTTAATTTTCATAGGGATTAGGTTTAATTTTTTTATTTTTGATAATTTGTTTATTTTTTTCTGTAGTTAAATTTTTTTTTTATTAACAACACATAGTCTGCCCTCTAGGCAGGCTTATCAACTAGTATATAATAATATACTTTGGAGCCCTTTCCAGTTAAATACCTTTAAACTTGAAAAATATTTTTTTTATCAATTTAAATATTTTATAATGTGTTTTACTATGTGTTTAATATAAGTATTTTACATTCCAATACCCTTTACTAAGAAGAAACTTTTCTTTTTATTTGTTTATATACATATTCAAAATCTATATTTAAAAATAAAAAGAACATTTACTTCTATGTGAAGAACATTGGAATGTAAAATATTCATAACTACCTTGGGCTTTAGCGCTGTAGGTTTTATATGGTGTCGGTTACTATGCAAGCGATGAGTGCTGTTTACTGAAGAGTGCGCTTGATTAAAGTCTATGGGGAGAAGAAGTTTGCGTGGTTGCGATATATGATGTCATGAAGTTAGCGCTCATCAGGTTTCACTTGCACATTAACTTTTTACTTTCAATTCATAATATGAGCACTAACCCGACTGCATTAAAAGTTTACTTTCAGCTGTGTTGACGCATAAGCGAAAAATATATTGAGCGTGCCACTTGTAATCTGGTGCTTTATAGGGAATTACATTTTGATCTTTATGCCCCTTTAATCCTGTGAAATTCAGTAAGATTTTAATTCATACATAACCAAATTATTAAAATATAATAAAAAGAGAACATCAAGGTGTCTGCTGGCATATGTGGTCAAACCCTGTTCTCAATGAGTTATTTAGTTGATGTGTTATTGTCTGCATCACTTCACACAGTTTGATATGAAACAAATAATGTACTTACATTGCTTGGCATTAAACCCCAGGTAAATGATCACATCAATGGGCTGGCACATCTACAGATGTAAATAGGTTTAAAAAGTTTTAGAAATAAAATATACAATGGAAATTTGAGAACACAGAATAAAAGCTTGTACTGGCAGGTTACTGGGTGATATATAATACATACAGGGGACATCCTAAAACATTTAATGTGAAAATGGCTTAATGTAGCTTAATGAGTAAAAAAGTGGCCAAATGTTCAATCAATTGCTGCATAATTTTGCACAACCCAATATTTCCACTATCCAAGCCTATCCTAGAAGTGTCATGGATTTTGGAATTCCACAAGGCAAATGAGTGACATTAAGCTTGTTTTTTGGGGAGCTTAATGTGGCTTAACGTACAAAATTGAACTTAGATGTTAACCAATTTCCACCAAACTTACCACAATACATTAATCTATGGATTCAAACATATTCTGAAAATTTCAGAACATTTGATAAAACATACCAAAAGTTATTCACATTTAACTATTTTTTTACAATCCTAAAACATTTAATGTGAGCAGCTTAATGTAAAAAGAGCTTAATGTACCAAAATTCACCTAAACATCGATCAATTGCCTTGAAACTTGGCACAAACTCAGTTTGTCACTTTCCAAACCTATCCTAGAAGTTTCATGGTATTTGGTTTCCCACAAGGCAAATGAGTGACATTAAGCTTGTTTTTTGGGGAGCTAAATGTGGCTTAACGTACAAAATTGAACTTAGATCTTAACCAATTTCCCCCAAACTTCTCACAATATATTAATCTATCTATTCAAACATATTCTGAATATTTCAGAAAATTTGATAAATCATACCAAAAGTTATTCGCATTTAACAATTTTTTTACAATCCTAAAACATTTAGGCCTAGATTTGGAGTTCGGCGGTAGCCGTCAAAACCAGCGTTAGAGGCTCCTAACGCTGGTTTTGGCCGCCCGCTGGTATTTGGAGTCAGTGATTAAAGGGTCTAACGCTCACTTTACAGCCGCGACTTTTCCATACCGCAGATCCCCCTACGCCATTTGCGTAGCCTATCTTTTCAATGGGATCTTTCTAACGCTGGTATTTAGAGTCGTTTCTGAAGTGAGCGTTAGAGCTCTAACGACAAAATTCCAGCCGCCTGAAAATAGCAGGAGTTAAGAGCTTTCTGGCTAACGCCGGTTCATAAAGCTCTTAACTACTGTACCCTAAAGTACACTAACACCCATAAACTACCTATGTACCCCTAAACCGAGGTCCCCCCACACCGCCGCCACTCGATTAAAATTTTTAACCCCTAATCTGCCGACCGCCACCTACGTTATATTTATGTACCCCTAATCTGCTGCCCCTAACCCCGCCGACCCCTGTATTATATTTATTAACCCCTAACCTGCCCCCCACAACGTCGCCGCCAGCTACTTACAATAATTAACCCCTAATCTTCCGACCGCAAATCGCCGCCACCTACGTTATCCCTATGTACCCCTAATCTGCTGCCCCTAACATCGCCGACCCCTATATTATATTTATTAACCCCTAATCTGCCCCCCTCAACGTCGCCGACACCTGCCTACACTTATTAACCCCTAATCTGCCGAGCGGACCTGAGCGCTACTATAATAAATGTATTAACCCCTACTCCGCCTCACTAACCCTATCATAAATAGTATTAACCCCTAATCTGCCCTCCCTAACATCGCCGACACCTACCTTCAATTATTAACCCCTAATCTGCCGACCGGAGCTCACCGCTATTCTAATAAATGTATTAACCCCTAAAGCTAAGTCTAACCCTAACACTAACACCCCCCTAAGTTAAATATAATTTTTATCTAACGAAATAAATTAACTCTTATTAAATAAATTATTCCTATTTAAAGCTAAATACTTACCTGTAAAATAAATCCTAATATAGCTACAATATAAATTATAATTATATTATAGCTATTTTAGGATTAATATTTATTTTACAGGCAACTTTGTAATTATTTTAACCAGGTACAATAGCTATTAAATAGTTAAGAACTATTTAATAGGTACCTAGTTAAAATAATAACAAATTTACCTGTAAAATAAATCCTAACCTAAGTTATAATTAAACCTAACACTACCCTATCAATAAAATAATTAAATAAACTACCTACAATTACCTACAATTAACCTAACACTACACTATCAATAAATTAATTAAACACAATTCCTACAAATAAATACAATTAAATAAACTAGCTAAAGTACAAAAAATAAAAAAGAACTAAGTTACAGAAAATAAAAAAATATTTACAAACATAAGAAAAATATTACAACAATTTTAAACTAATTACACCTACTCTAAGCCCCCTAATAAAATAACAAAGCCCCCCAAAATAAAAAATTCCCTACCCTATTCTAAATTAAAAAAGTTACAAGCTCTTTTACCTTACCAGCCCTGAACAGGGCCCTTTGCGGGGCATGCCCCAAGAATTTCAGCTCTTTTGCCTGTAAAAAAAACCATACAATACCCCCCCCCAACATTACAACCCACCACCCACATACCCCTAATCTAACCCAAACCCCCCTTAAATAAACCTAACACTAATCCCCTGAAGATCTTCCTACCTTGTCTTCACCATCCAGGTATCACCGATCCGTCCTGGCTCCAAGATCTTCATCCAACCCAAGCGGGGGTTGGCGATCCATAATCCGGTGCTCCAAAGTCTTCCTCCTATCCGGCAAGAAGAGGACATCCGGACCGGCAAACATCTTCTCCAAGCGGCATCTTCGATCTTCTTCCATCCGGTGCGGAGCGGGTCCATCTTGAAGCAGGCGACGCGGATCCATCCTCTTCTTCCGATGTCTCCCGACTAATGACGGTTCCTTTAAGGGACGTCATCCAAGATGGCGTCCCTCGAATTCCGATTGGCTGATAGGATTCTATCAGCCAATCGGAATTAAGGTAGGAATTTTCTGATTGGCTGATGGATTGGATCAGCCAATCGGATTGAACTTGATTCTGATTGGCTGATTCCATCAGCCAATCAGAAAATTCCTACCTTAATTCCGATTGGCTGATAGAATCCTATCAGCCAATCGGAATTCGAGGGACGCCATCTTGGATGACGTCCCTTAAAGGAACCGTCATTAGTCGGGAGACATCGGAAGAAGAGGATGGATCCGCGTCGCCTGCTTCAAGATGGACCCGCTCCGCACCGGATGGAAGAAGATCGAAGATGCCGCTTGGAGAAGATGTTTGCCGGTCCGGATGTCCTCTTCTTGCCGGATAGGAGGAAGACTTTGGAGCACCGGATTATGGATCGCCAACCCCCGCTTGGGTTGGATGAAGATCTTGGAGCCAGGACGGATCGGTGATACCTGGATGGTGAAGACAAGGTAGGAAGATCTTCAGGGGATTAGTGTTAGGTTTATTTAAGGGGGGTTTGGGTTAGATTAGGGGTATGTGGGTGGTGGGTTGTAATGTTGGGGGGGGGGTATTGTATGTTTTATTTTACAGGCAAAAGAGCTGAAATTCTTGGGGCATGCCCCGCAAAGGGCCCTGTTCAGGGCTGGTAAGGTAAAAGAGCTTGTAACTTTTTTAATTTAGAATAGGGTAGGGAATTTTTTATTTTGGGGGGCTTTGTTATTTTATTAAGGGGCTTAGAGTAGGTGTAATTAGTTTAAAATTGTTGTAATATTTTTCTTATGTTTGTAAATATTTTTTTATTTTCTGTAACTTAGTTCTTTTTTATTTTTTGTACTTTAGCTAGTTTATTTAATTGTATTTATTTGTAGGAATTGTGTTTAATTAATTTATTGATAGTGTAGTGTTAGGTTAATTGTAGGTAATTGTAGGTAGTTTATTTAATTATTTTATTGATAGGGTAGTGTTAGGTTTAATTATATCTTAGGTTAGGATTTATTTTACAGGTAAATTTGTTATTATTTTAACTAGGTAACTATTAAATAGTTCTTAACTATTTAATAGCTATTGTACCTGGTTAAAATAATTACAAAGTTGCCTGTAAAATAAATATTAATCCTAAAATAGCTATAATATAATTATAATTTATATTGTAGCTATATTAGGATTTATTTTACAGGTAAGTATTTAGCTTTAAATAGGAATCATTTATTTAATAAGAGTTAATTTATTTCGTTAGATAAAAATTATATTTAAGTTAGGGGGGTGTTAGTGTTAGGGTTAGACTTAGCTTTAGGGGTTAATCCATTTATTAGAATAGCGGTGAGCTCCGGTCGGCAGATTAGGGGTTAATAATTGAAGTTAGGTGTCGGCGATGTTAGGGAGGGCAGATTAGGGGTTAATACTATTTATGATAGGGTTAGTGATGCGGATTAGGGGTTAATAACTTTATTATAGTAGCGCTCAGGTCCGCTCGCCAGATTAGGGGTTAATAAGTGTAGGCAGGTGTCGGCGACGTTGTGGGGGGCAGATTAGGGGTTAATAAATATAATATAGGGGTCGGCGGTGTTAGGGGCAGCAGATTAGGGGTACATAGGGAGAACGTAGGTTGCGGCGGTTTACGGAGCGGCAGATTAGGGGTTAAAAGTGTAATGCAGGGGTCAGCGATAGCGGGGGCGGCAGATTAGGGGTTAATAAGTGTAAGGGTAGGGGTGTTTAGACTCGGGGTACATGTTAGGGTGTTAGGTGCAGACGTAGGAAGTGTTTCCCCATAGGAAACAATGGGGCTGCGTTAGGAGCTGAACGCTGCTTTTTTGCAGGTGTTAGGTTTTTTTTCAGCTCAAACAGTCCCATTGTTTCCTATGGGAGAATCGTGCACGAGCACGTTTTTGAGGCCGGCCGCGTCCGTAAGCAACTCTGGTATCGAGAGTTGCATTTGCGGTAAAAATGCTCTACGCTCCTTTTTTGGAGCCTAACGCAGCATTTGTTTTAACTCTCGATACCAGAGTTAAATTTATGGTGCGGCCAGAAAAAAGCCCGCGGAGCGTTAACAGCCCTTTTACCGCCGAACTCCAAATCTAGGCCTTAATGTGAGCAGCTTAATGGAAAAAGAGCTTAATGTACCAAAATTCACCAAAACTTCAACCAATTGCCTTGAAACTTGGCACAAACTCAGTTTTTCACTTCCGAACCTATCCTAGAAGTTTCATGGATTTTGGTGTCCCACAAGGCAAATGAGTGACATTAAGCTTGTTTTTTGGGGAGCTTAATGTGGCTTAATGAGTAAAAAAGTGGCTAAATGTTAATCAATTGCTGCATAATTTTGCACAACCCAAGATTTTCACTATATCCAAGCTTATCCTAGAAGTTTCATGGATTTTGGAATTCCACAAGGGAAATGAGTGACATTAAGCTTGTTTTTTGGGGTGCTTAATGTGGCTTAACGTACAAAATTGAACTTAGATGTTAACCAATTTCCCCCAAACTTCTCACAATATATTAATCTATCTATTCAAACATATTCTGAAAATTTCAGAAAATTTCATAAAACATACCAAAAGTTATTCGCATTTAACAATTTTTTTACAATCCTAAAACATTTAATGTGAGCAGCTTAATGGAAAAAGAGCTTAATGTACCAAAATTCACAAAAACTTCAACCAATTGCCTTGAAACTTGGCACAAACTCAGTTTTTCACTTTCCGAACCTATCCTAGAAGTTTCATGGATTTTGGTGTCCCACAAGGCAAATGAGTGACATTAAGCTTGTTTTTTGGGGAGCTTAATGTGGCTTAATGAGTAAAAAAGTGGCTAAATGTTAATCAATTTCTGCATAATTTTGAACAACCCAAGATTTTCACTATATCCAAGCTTATCCTAGAAGTTTCATGGATTTTGGAATTCCACAAGGGAAATGAGTGACATTAAGCTTGTTTTTTGGGGTGCTTAATGTGGCTTAACGTACAAAATTGAACTTAGATGTTAACCAATTTCCACCAAACTTACCACAATACATTAATCTATGGATTCAAACATATTCTGAAAATGTCAGAACATTTGATAAAACATACCAAAAGTTCTTCACATTTAACAATTTTTTTACAATCCTAAAACATTTAATGTGAGCAGCTTAATGTAAAAACAGCTTAATGTACCAAAATTCACCTAAACATCGATCAATTGCCTTGAAACTTGGCACAAACTCAGTTTGTCACTTTCCAAACCTATCCTAGAAGTTTCATGGTATTGGGTTTCCCACAAGGCAAATGAGTGACATTAAGCTTGTTTTTTGGGGAGCTTAATGTGGCATAACGTACAAAATTGAACTTAGATGTTAACCAATTTCCCCCAAACTTCTCACAATATATTAATCTATCTATTCAAACATATTCTGCAAATTTCAGGAAATTTGATAAAACATACCAAAAGTTATTCGCATTTAACAATTTTTTTACAATCCTAAAACATTAAGGGGGGTAGTTATCAAGCCGTCTATTTTTCTGGCTTCACCGGCCCAATACGTCCGCCTAAGCTCGCCTACCTTCGCCGCCGCGGACCTTGAATACGTTCGCCTGAGTTATCAAATAAAGCTGTCAAAAAGCCGCGGGGCGATGAGCAGCGGACTGTGACAGTTATCACTCATCCGATCTCGCTGCTCTTCGGCTTTTTCCCAGCTTTATTGCTAGCCTGTCACTAAGCACCCACAATAAACTACACTGTTCTATCCCTATACCGGCGCCCCCGGAGCCTCCCGCAACTAAATAAAGTTACTAACCCCTAAACCGCCGCTCCTAGACCCTGCCGCAACTCTTATAAATGTATTAACCCCTAAACCGCCGCTCCTAGACCCTGCCGCAACTCTTATAAACGTATTAACCCCTAAACCGCCGCTCCCGGAGCCCACCGCCACCTACAATATACCTAGTAACCCCTATCCTGCCCCCCCCTATACCGTCGCCCTCTATATTAAAATTATTAACCCCTATCCTGCTGATCCCGCACCTCGCCGCAACTAAATAAATAGTTTAACCCCTAAACCGCCGCTCCCTGAACCCGCCGCAACCTATATTAAACCTATTAACCCCTATCCTGCCCCCCCTACACCGTCGCCACCTATAATAAATTTATTAACCCCTATCCTGCCCCCCACTACGACACCGCCACTGTAATAAATTTATTTACCCCTAAACCTAAGTCTAACACTAACCCTAACGCCCCCCTAACTTAAATATTAATTAAATAAATCTAAATAATATTTCTATTATGAACTAAATTAATCCTATTTAAAACTAAATACTTACCTTTAAAATAAACCCTAATATAGCTACAATATAAATAATAATTATATTGTAGCTATCTTAGGATTTATTTTTATTTTACAGGTACCTTTCAATTTATTTTAACATGGTACAATAGCTATTAAATAGTTATTAACTATTTAATAGCTTACCTAGCTAAAATAAAGAGAAATTTACCTGTAAAATAAATCCTAACCTAAGTTACAATTACACCTAACACTACACTATACTTTAATAAATTATTCCTATTTAAAACTAAATACTTACCTGTAAAATAAACCCTAATATAGCTACAATATAAATAATAATTATATTGTAGCTATCTTAGGATTTATATTTATTTTACAGGTAACTTTGTATTTATTTTAGCTAGTTAGAATAGTTATTAAATAGTTATTAACTATTTAATAACTACCTAGCTAAAAGAAATACAAAATTACCTGTAAAATAAATCCTAACCTAAGTTACAATTAAACCTAATACTACACTATCATTAAATTAATTAAATAAACTACCTACAAATAACTACAATTAAATACAATTACATAAACTAACTAAAATACAAAAAATAAAAAAAGCTAAGTTACAGAAAATAAAAAATAAGTTACAAACATTTTACAAATATTACAACAATTTTAAGCTACTTACACCTAATCTAAGCCCCCTAATAAAATAACAAACCCCCCCAAAATAAAAAAAATGCCCTACCCTATTGTAAATTAAATAAAGTTCAACGCTCGTTTACCTTACCAGCCCTTAAAAGGGCCATTTGTGGGGGCATGCCCCCAAAAGTTCAGCTCTTTTGCCTGTAAATGAAAAATACAACCCCCCCCCAACATTAAAACCCACCACCCACATACCCCTAATCTAACCCAAACCCCCCTTACAAAAACCTAACACTAATCCCCTGAAGATCATCCTACCTTGAGTCGTCTTCACTCAGCCGAGCAGCGATGGAACCCAAGTGGACATCCGGACCGGCAGAAGTGATCATCCAAGGGGCGCTGAAGAAATCTTCCATCCGATGAAGTCATCATCCAGGCGGCGCTGAAGAAGTCTTCGATCCGGGCGATGTCATCTTCCAAGCCGGGTCTTGAATCTTCCTTCCGCCGCCGCGGAACATCCTTCTTCACCGACGGACTACGACGAATGAAGGCTCCTTTAAGGGACGTCATCCAAGATGGGGTCCCCTCAATTCCGATTGGCTGATAGGATTCTATCAGCCAATCGGAATTAAGGTAGGAAAAATCTGATTGGCTGATTCCATCAGCCAATCAGATTCAAGTTCAATCCGATTGGCTGATCCAATCAGCCAATCAGATTGAGCTCGCATTCTATTGGCTGTTCCGATCTTGCGAGCTTGGAAGATGACATCGCCCAGATTTGGGGTTTGGGTTAGATTAGGGGTATGTGGGTGGTGGGTTTTAATGTTGGGGGGGTTGTATTTTTCATTTACAGGCAAAAGAGCTGAACTTTTGGGGGCATGCCCCCACAAATGGCCCTTTTAAGGACTGGTAAGGTAAACGAGCGTTGAACTTTATTTAATTTACAATAGGGTAGGGCATTTTTTTATTTTGGGGGGGTTTGTTATTTTATTAGGGGGCTTAGATTAGGTGTAATTAGCTTAAAATTGTTGTAATATTTGTAAAATGTTTGTAACTTATTTTTTTATTTTCTGTAACTTAGCTTTTTTTATTTTTTTGTACTTTAGTTAGTTTATGTAATTGTATTTAATTGTAGTTATTTGTAGGTAGTTTATTTAATTAATTTAATGATAGTGTAATATTAGGTTTAATTGTAACTTAGGTTAGGATTTATTTTACAGGTAATTTTGTATTTCTTTTAGCTAGGTAGTTATTAAATAGTTAATAACTATTTAATAACTATTCTAACTAGCTAAAATAAATACAAAGTTGCCTGTAAAATAAAAATAAATCCTAAGATAGCTACAATATAATTATTATTTATATTGTAGCTATATTAGGGTTTATTTTACAGGTAAGCATTTAGTTTTAAATAGGATTAATGTAGTTAATAATAGAAATATTATTTAGATTTATTTAATTAATATTTAAGTAAAGGGGGCATTAGGGTTAGTGTTAGACTTAGGTTTAGGGGTTAATAACGTTATTATAGAGGGCGGCGGTATAGGGGGGCAGGATAGGGGTTAATAGGTATAATGTAGGTGGCGGTGGGCTCCGGGAGCGGCGGTTTAGGGGGTAATAACTTTATTTAGATGCGGCGGTGTAGGGGGGACAGATTAGGGGTTAATAAATTTAATATAGGTTGCGGCGGGTTCAGGGAGCGGCGGTTTAGGGGTTAATACATTTATTATAGTTGCGGTGGGCTCCGGGAGCGGCAGTTTAGGGGTTAATATGTATAGAGTAGCTTGCGGTGGGCTCCGGGAGCGGCGGTTTAGGGGGTAATAACTTTATTTAGATGCAGCGGTGTAGGGGGGACAGATTAGGGGTTAATAAATTTATTATAGGTGGCGACGGTGTAGGGGGGGCAGGATAGGGGTTAATACATTTAATATAGGTTGCGGCGGGTTCAGGGAGCGGCGGTTTAGGGGTTAATACATTTATTATAGTTGCGGTGGGCTCCGGGAGCGGCGGGTTTAGGGGTTAATATGTATAGAGTAGCTTGCGGTGGGCTCCGGGAGCGGCGGTTTAGGGGGTAATAACTTTATTTAGATGCGGCGGTGTAGGGGGGACAGATTAGGGGTGTTTAGACTCGGGGTACATGTTAGGGTGTTAGGTGCAGACATCTCCCATAGGAATGAATGGGATGTCTGTCAGCAGCGAACTTGTACTTTCGCTATGATCAGACTCCCATTGATTCCTATGGGATCCGCCGCCTCCAGGCTGGCGCTTTGAAAACCAGGTACGCTGGGCCGTAAAAGTGCCGAGCGTACCTGCTAGTTTTTTGATAACTAGCAAAAGTAGTGAGATTGTGCCGCACTTGTGTGCGGAACATCTGGAGTGACATAAGAATCGATCTGTGTCTGACTGAGTCCGGCGGATCGAAGCTTACGTCACAAAATTCTACTTTTGCCGGTCTCGAGCCTTTGATAACTAAGGCGTATCAGCTTCGACACAAATACGCTGCGGAATTCCAGCGTATTTGAGGTTGACGGCTTGATAACTAGGCCCCTTAATGTGAGCAGCTTAATGTAAAAAGAGCTTAATGTACCAAAATTCACCAAAACTTCAACCAATTGCCTTGAAACTTGGCACAAACTCAGTTTTTCACTTTCCGAACCTATCCTAGAAGTTTCATGGATTTTGGTGTCCCACAAGGCAAATGAGTGACATTAAGCTTGTTTTTTGGGGAGCTTAATGTGGCTTAATGAGTAAAAAAGTGGCCAAATGTTAATCAATTGCTGCATAATTTTGCACAACCCAAGATTTTCACTATCCAAGCCTATCCTAGAAGTTTCATGGATTTTGGAATTCCACAAGGGAAATGAGTGACATTAAGCTTGTTTTTTGGGGTGCTTAATGTGGCTTAACGTACAAAATTGAACCTAGATGTTAACCAATTTCCACCAAACTTACCACAATACATTAATCTATCGATTCAAACATATTATGAAAATGTCAGAATATTTGATAAAACATACCAAAAGTTATTCACATTTAACTATTTTTTTACAATCCTAAAACATTTAATGTGAGCAGCTTAATGTAAAAATAGCTTAATGTACCAAAATTCACCTAAACATCGATCAGTTTGTCACTTTCCAAACCTATCCTAGAAGTTTCATGGTATTTGAGTGACATTAAGCTTGTTTTTTAGGGAGCTTAATGTGGCTTAATGAGTAAAAAAGTGGCCAAATGTTAATCGATTGCTGCATAATTTTGCACAACCCAAGATTTCCACTATCCAAGCCTATCCTAGAAGTTTCATGGATTTTGGTTTTCCACAAGGCGAATGAGTGACATTAAGCTTGTTTTTTGGGGAGCTTAATGTGGCTTAACGTACAAAATTAAACTTAGATCTTAACCGATTTCCCCCAAACTGCTCACAATACATTAATCTATCTATTCAAATATATTCTGAAAAATTTAGGATATTTGATAAAATATACCAAAAGTTATTTACATTAAACCATTTTTTTACAATCTTAAAACATTTAGGGGCCAATTTATCAAAGCTTCAACTGATAATACGATGGAATCCGCTAGAATCTCACGTCATATCTGATGCAAATGGAATCTGCTGTAATTATCAAAGTGTCAAGATTGTCAAATGTTGAAATGTGTGACATAATATACCCTCCCTGGATCTCAATCTGACGCAGATTGATGCTTGCGTCATCCCAGATGTTTCGAATACACATTCGACTCTATATGACTATATGACCCTTTTTCCAATTTACCAAACATTTAACAGGTACACTTGCGTCTATTCCAGCGCAGCATACCGATCGTTCAAAGCGCTACCCTTGAGGCCGCGGATGCCATAGAAATCAATTGGAATCTGAAAACACAGGAAGGTTATGTTCGATGCTGCAAGACAATAAAGCATATTAGATAATAAAAGTAAATTATAAACTTTATTAAAATTCTATACTCTTTCTAAATCAAACAATATTATTGCTCCAAATTTGGTGCAAAGTAATGCTTCAATTTTGATGCACTAGTAGATATAGGGATAAAAATTAAATACATTACTACTTATGGATTATGTTACATCTTTGTCTATTATTACAAAGCAAGAGGACAATATTATTGCTCCAAACTTGGTGCACTAGTAGATATAGAGATAAAAATTAAATAAATACATAACATAATATAGCTAACTTCCTTTTTTATTTTTTTTGTTTTTTTTTGATAAATCTATATACACCATGTTTAAGGCATGTAATACAAGTCCCACTCACCACATCGCACCAAATTTGATGCAAAACTTTTCGCACCAAATATGACGCAATACTCCTAGACAACCCACACATTTTTTTTCCACCACTTTTGATAGGGATATGCATAATCACATGATTTATGACATCAGCTAATCAAATTTAAATATACATTGTATAGTATCACTAACGAATAAAATTGCTCGATACTTGTGTCATTGATCACCCATCAGAACTTGAATGTGCTATCTGTTACATTGTGTATTATACTTTGAAAGTATGTATATGTGTAATTAGTATTAAAGATAAACATTGATGCTGACATTAGGACACACAATGTAATATTTTAGACAATGATAGCTCAAAGGGATAGCCCACCTAACATTAAACTGTCATGATTCAGATACAGCAGAAATTAAAATCACCTCTTTACTGTCATGCTATTTTTAGTGTATTTCTTCCTTCTCTTGAATTTCATTTTCATTAAGAAATGTCATCTTATATGCCAGACAATTTTATAACACCTGTGTAGGGGTGGTTTTTAAAACTAGATTGCAATCCAGAGGGGTTACACAGGTACAGAGAGAACTGGCCCAGCGCTTAAAATATCCATTGATTGTAAATAAATACATATGATACCCTGATGACATGTTATATTCACAATTATTCCTGCTCAGAATAATAATACATTTACACTATATACATATATTGGTATAAATAAGCACAGAAACATGAAAGACAACATTGTTTAGAACAAAAAAAGGAATTTAGGGACATGTAAATATGTTTGCAAAAGATTTCTGACATAACACACACACTCACACACATATATATATATATATATATATATATACCTGTTGCTCAGTGTGCCTAGGGGGATATGTCTGCACCTCACTGACGAGGCCCACAATAGGCCGAAACGTACGTCTGGGGTTTTGCTGTATCTCTCGTTCAGAGAGGGATTGCCTGGTATTTCGGGGCTGGGCTGTACTGTGAAGTCAGGATCAGACTGATATGCTTCAGGAAAGTTCTTCTCTGTGAAAGGCACATGTTGGGCAAAAAGAGGCTGCTTCTTGGGTGGTAACTAGCCATAGAACAAGCTATTATGCTATTGTTCGTTCTCAGTTTGAGCGCTTCTCTCAACGAATGTGTTTTTGACGTGATTTTTTATAAATAAGAGCATTATATGTGGATCCGTGGCAGCAATGTCTGGCGAGCATATTGACGCCTGCAAACGCACCGAGATTGACGCTTTGATAAATAAGCCCCCATATGTTTTACGATTGTAAAAAAAACAGTTAAATGTAAATAACTTTTGGTATGTTTTATCAAATGTCCTGAAAATTTTAGAATATGTTTGAATAGATAGATTAATTAATGTATTGTGGGACGTTTGGGGGAAATTGGTTAACATCTAAGTTAAATTTTGTACGTTAAGCCACATTAAGCTCCCCAAAAAGCAAGTTTAATGTCACTCATTTGTCTTGTGGGACACCAAAATCCATGAAACTTCTAGGATAGGTTTGGAAAGTGAAAAACTGAGTTTGTGCCAAGTTTCAAGGCAATTGATTGAAGTTTTGGTGAATTTTGGTACATTAAGCTCTTTTTACATTAAGCTGCTCACATTAAATGTTTTAGGATTGTAAAAAAATTGTTAAATGCGAGTAACTTTTGGTATGTTTTATCAAATTTCCTGAAATTTTCAGTATATGTTTGAATAGATAGATTAATATATTGTGAGAAGTTTGGGGGAAATTGGTTAAGATCTAAGTTCAATTTTGTATGTTAAGCCACATTAAGCTCCCCAAAAAACAAGCTTAATGTCACTCATTTGCCTTGTGGGAAACCAAATACCATGAGACTTCTAGGATAGATTTGGAAAGTGACAAACTGAGTTTGTGCCAAGTTTCAAGGCAATTGATCGATGTTTAGGTGAAATTTGGTACATTAAGCTCTTTTTACATTAAGCTGCTCACAATAAATGTTTTAGGATTGTAAAAAAATAGTTAAATGTGAATAACTTTTGGTATGTTTTATCAAATGTTCTGAAAATTTCAGAATATGTTTGAATCGATAGATTAATGTATTGTGGTAAGTTTGGTGGAAATTGGTTAACATCTAAGTTCAATTTTGTACGTTAAGCCACATTAAGCTCCCCAAAAAACAAGCTTAATGTCACTCATTTCCCTTGTGGAATTCCAAAATCCATGAAACTTCTAGGATAGGCTTGGATAGTGAAAATCTTGGGTTGTGCAAAATTATGCAGCAATTGATTAACATTTGGCCACTTTTTTACTCATTAAGCCACATTAAGCTCCCCAAAAAACAAGCTTAATGTCACTCATTTGCCTTGTGGGACACCAAAATCCATGGAACTTCTAGGATAGGTTTGGAAAGTGACAAAATGAGTTTGTGCCAAGTTTCAAGGCAATTGATCGATGTTTAGGTGAATTTTGGTACATTAAGCTCTTTTTACATTAAGCTGCTCACATTAAATGTTTTAGGATTGTAAAAAAATAGTTAAATGTGAATAACTTTTGGTATGTTTTATCAAATGTTCTGAAATTTTCAGAATATGTTTGAATCCATAGATTAATGTATTGTGGTAAGTTTGGTGGAAATTGGTTAATATCTAAGTTCAATTTTGTACGTTAAGCCACATAAAGCTCCCCAAAAAACAAGCTTAATGTCACTCATTTGCCTTGTGGAATTCCAAAATCCATGAAACTTCTAGGATAGGCTTGGATAGTGGAAATCTTGGGTTGTGCAAAATTATGCAGCAATTGATTAATATTTGGCCACTTTTTTACTCATTAAGCTACATTAAGCCATTTTCACATTAAATGTTTTAGGATGTCCCTACATACAGCTCAAAACAGTGGTTTGTTTTCTTTTAAATTGTATGTAATTATGAATGAACAAACAAACAAAATCCTTATTTTCCAGTCCCTTGATCTCAGTCAATTAACATAGCACAAAACTACAAATTTTACACTCTCATCACCTCATCTTTGGATTTTATGACCAATGTGTTTGAGCTCTTTGCTCTTTTTTGCATTTTAATGTGTTTAAATTTATATATTACAAATAAATATATTCTATGCACATTGTACTTTTTTTTGTGTGATCATAGAAAAGTTTCATATCACATACTTAAATAACATTAGGGGACCAATTTAGGCCGCTAGCAGGGGGTGTCAATCAGCCCGATCATATAGGATCGGGCGGATTGAAGACCGCAGTCTCAGAGGCAGCGGACCAGTTATGAAGCAGCGGTCTTTAGAACTGAAACAGGGGCATCACGCCCCATTCGGAGCTTGATAATTCGGCTCCTAAAGGCTTTATCAAAGGGATATGTAAACCCAAAAATTTTCTCTCATGGTTCAGATAGAGCACAAAATTTTAAAAAAACTTTCCAAATTACTTCAATTAGCAAATATGCATCATTCTTTTGGAATGTTGTGTTGAAGGAGCAGCATTGCACTAGCTAAACACATTGGGCCACGTTACAAGCGACACACTAAATACATTTTTCGCTCACACTTTGGGGGATATTTATCAAAGCGTCAAGTATGTTGCATTCGCGAGTGTCAATATGCTCACCAAACATCGGCAAACATTGCGGCCGCGGATCTGAATATGATCTCCAGATTTATTTAAAAAAACGTCAAAAACATGTGCGTCTAGTACGGCGCGATGAGCATAGGACTGTTGTTAACTAACAGTCATCGATCTTGCGTCTTGGTTTTTCCCAACTTAATTTATACCTTTATCACTGTCCACAAACAAACACATTTCTCTAGCACATTATTGTACATAGTGGAAATGTTTTGTTTTTTTCGGAACAGGAATGAATTGGCAATATATCAAGTAGCGACATATTTGGTGCAAAGTGGACAGTCAATTATTAGGGGCATATTTATTAAAGGTCTTGCGGACCTGATCCGACAGTGCGGATCAGGTCCGCAAGTCCTCGCTGAATGCGGAGAGCAATACGCTCTCCGCATTTAACATTGCACCAGCAGCTCACAAGAGCTGCTGGTGCAACGCCACCCCCTGCTGACTCGCGGCCAATCGGCCACCAGCAGGGAGGTGTCAATCAACCCGATCATACTCGATCGGGTTGATTTCCGGCGATTCCTGTCCACCTGCTCAGAGCAGGCGGACAGGGTTATGGAGCAGCGGTCTTTAGACCGCTGCTTCATAACTTGTGTTTCTGGCGAGTCTGAAGATAAATGGGCCCCTTAGAATTTTTGGGAAGATTGTGCATACATATTTCATTATATATATATTATCCCTTGATGTATTTATATGTATGTATCTATCTACATATGTATCTATTTAAATGTAAAACTAAAAGATGTATTTATGTATATATCTATGTAAAGATATATATGAATATATATTTATTATTATTATTATTTTGGTATATAAAAATTCCTAAATTAAAGGGACAGCGATATCTTAGAAGAACATCTCAATTAAGAGTACAACCCTTGAACTTTTATTAAAGGGACACTAAGCACAATTATTAACTTTCTGGATTCAGATAGAACAATCAATTGAAATCAACTTTCAAAATTAATCCAATTTTTATATGTTCTAATGTTATCTTTCTTTGAAAAAGAAGGCATCTAAACTAAGGAGCCTGACAAATTCAGTTTAACCACCCTGAACAGCATTTGTTTCTTTGTGCTGTTCAATCAGCAAGTTCAACCCAGGTTGTTCTTCAAAATTGGGCCTGCTTAGAAACTTACATTCTTTATTTTCAAATGAAGATACAAATAGAATGAAGAAATTTGGATAATAGGATTAAATTAGAAATTTCTTTAAAATTGCACGCTCTATCTGAAGCATGAAATATAAAATTGAGTTTCAGTTTCACTTTAATCCTCAGATATCCTTTTTAGTAGAAATAGCAATGCACATGTTTAAGCCAATCATAAGAGGCATCTATGTGCAGTCATCAATCAGCAGCAATATAGTTTATCTAATAATAATTTAGACCACTAGAGGTCATTAGTCAAAGAGATAATAAACCCAAATTTTGTCTTTCATTAAACAGTTAGAGCATGCAATTTTAAGCAACTTTCTAATTCACTCCTATTATGAATTTTTCCTCCTTCACATGCTGTCTTGATTTTAAGAAGCTAGACTGTAAGCTTAAGAGCTGTCCCATTTTTGGTTCATCCCCTGGGTAGCGCTTGCTGATTGGTGGCTAAATGTAGCAAACCAATCAGCAAGCGCTACCCAGGTGCTGAAGCAAAAATGGGCCGGCCCCTAACCTTACATTACTGCTATTTCAAATAAAGACAACAAGAGAACAAATAAAATGTGTTAATAGGAGCAAATGAGAAAGTTAATTTAAATTGCATGCTCTATCTGAATCATGAAAGAAAAAATGTGGGTTTAGTATCCCTTTAATGTGTTTAATATAGATAATAATAAGCTCATGCACATTACAGGGAGTGCAGAATTATTAGGCAAGTTGTATTTTTGAGGATTAATTTTATTATTGAACAACAACCATGTTCTCAATGAACCCAAAAAACTCATTAATATCAAAGCTGAATAGTTTTGGAAGTAGTTTTTAGTTTGTTTTTAGTTATAGCTATTTTAGGGGGATATCTGTGTGTGCAGGTGACTATTACTGTGCATAATTATTAGGCAACTTAACAAAAAACAAATATATACCCATTTCAATTATTTATTTTTACCAGTGAAACCAATATAACATCTCAACATTCACAAATATATATTTCTGACATTCAAAAACAAAACAAAAACAAATCAGTGACCAATATAGCCACCTTTCTTTGCAAGGACACTCAAAAGCCTGCCATCCATGGATTCTGTCAGTGTTTTGATCTGTTCACCATCAACATTGCGTGCAGCAGCAACCACAGCCTCCCAGACACTGTTCAGAGAGGTGTACTGTTTTCCCTCCTTGTAAATCTCACATTTGATGATGGACCACAGGTTCTCAATGGGGTTCAGATCAGGTGAACAAGGAGGCCATGTCATTAGATTTTCTTCTTTTATACCCTTTCTTGCCAGCCACGCTGTGGAGTACTTGGACGCGTGTGATGGAGCATTGTCCTGCATGAAAATCATGTTTTTCTTGAAGGATGCAGACTTCTTCCTGTACCACTGCTTGAAGAAGGTGTCTTCCAGAAACTGGCAGTAGGACTGGGAGTTGAGCTTGACTCCATCCTCAACCCGAAAAGGCCCCACAAGCTCATCTTTGATGATACCAGCCCAAACCAGTACTCCACCTCCACCTTGCTGGCGTCTGAGTCGGACTGGAGCTCTCTGCCCTTTACCAATCCAGCCACGGGCCCATCCATCTGGCCCATCAAGACTCACTCTCATTTCATCAGTCCATAAAACCTTAGAAAAATCAGTCTTGAGATATTTCTTGGCCCAGTCTTGAAGTTTCAGCTTGTGTGTCTTGTTCAGTGGTGGTCGTCTTTCAGCCTTTCTTACCTTGGCCATGTCTCTGAGTATTGCACACCTTGTGCTTTTGGGTACTCCAGTGATGTTGCAGCTCTGAAATATGGCCAAACTAGTGGCAAGTGGCATCTTGGCAGCTGCACGCTTGACTTTTCTCAGTTCATGGGCAGTTATTTTGCGCCTTAGTTTTTCCACACGCTTCTTGCGACCCTGTTGACTATTTTGAATGAAACGCTTGATTGTTCGATGATCACGCTTCAGAAGCTTTGCAATTTTAAGAGTGCTGCATCCCTCTGCAAGATATCTCACTATTTTTTACTTTTCTGAGCCTGTCAAGTCCTTCTTTTGACCCATTTTGCCAAAGGAAAGGAAGTTGCCTAATAATTATGCACACCTGATATAGGGTGTTGATGTCATTAGACCACACCCCTTCTCATTACAGAGATGCACATCACCTAATATGCTTAATTGGTAGTAGGCTTTCGAGTCTATACAGCTTGGAGTAAGACAACATGCATAAAGAGGATGATGTGGTCAAAATTCTCATTTGCCTAATAATTCTGCACTCCCTGTAAGTTACCATTAAGTTAACAATGAGTGGCTAAAATGCAAGTCTGTCTAAAGAAATGAAATATGGGGGCAGTTTGAAAAAACATAAATAGAAGGTAAACACATATTTAAAAATGTTATTGCTATAACTTTAAAAATAAAAAAACAGTCAAGTGTACAGCCAAACAAATATTTATTTGAATATATTTTATTAAACATCTGTTTTTCATAAACTTTACATTGAACAATTGCAAGATTGACAAAATTAACCACTTTTAATCAATGGAAAGACAATGATATAGAATATAATTTTGTCGATATTTTAATGACAAATATTGCAAAAACATAATCCAAAATATATAATCTTTTGGATTACAATATATACTGTAAAGTAAATATGAATAAAATAAATACTGTATGTTGCACTGTCAACATTATTGCCCCAAAACCGCCTGAATATAGTCTGCTCGAACTTGGAATCCCCTAGCATCATTCTCCTCTAATGGAGCTAGATGTTCCCCATACTCATGGTTATTCAAGCTCTCCTGATCTATATCAGGTATTGTTAGGGAAATGTTGTGCAACATACAGCAAATCAAAAAAATCAAGGAGACTTTGGAGGGGGCGTACTGAAGAACCCCACCAGAGATGTCCAAGCAGCAGAAACAGCTCTTCAATATGCCAAAGGTGCGCGCAATCACCGATCTGGTGGCAATGTGTGCCGCGTTGTAGCGCACCTCTTCCACTACGTTGGGGTTGTGGACTGGTATGAACAGCCACGGAAGACACGAATATCCAGAATCACCTGCACAAAAATAAAATAGATCATTGACATTAGCAATCACAATGAATAAAATATATCATATACATATGTGTGTATATATGAGATATTTACCTATCAGGATTCCCTCTGGCATTTGTCCCTCCTGGAAACGATGGTAGATGGCCGAATTCCAGAGGATGAAAGAATCATGGTTGCAGCCAGAGAGTCCAGAGCGTATGCTCAATATCCTCAACCTTGCAGATGACCTGGATATTCAGCGAGTGGTTGTGCTTCCTGTCCCGGTATGGCTCCTCTGTACCCCTGGGAGGCTGCACAAATACATGAGTACAATCTATGGCCCCCAATACTCTTGGCAATCCAGCCAAATGATAGAACTGGAGCTTGACAGCATGCCACTCCTCAGGTGTATTTGGGAAGTGGACATGATGGCCTAGGCATTGGTGCAAGGCATTCAGGACAACCTTCAGATGACGTGAGAAGGTTGCCTGGCTCATGCCTATGCCTAGACCTGCCACAGCCTGGAATGATCCAGTTGCCAAGAAATAGAGGACCGATGGTAATTTCACCATCCCAGGGATTGCCCTAGTCCTTGCAGTGAGTGGCTCGAGAGAGTCCTTGATTTTGACATAAAGCCTCTCAATAGAGGCCCTATTTAGTCAGAATCTACGGATCAACTCTCGGTCACTGAGGGCATGAAGACCAACCCTAGGCAGGAACACCCTCGGCACCCACTGGTATCTTCATTGTTGCACAACCGCAGTCATCAACTGTCTCCTTAAGAACAGAACAAAGTGTAAAGCATTTCAAATGTCCATGCTCAAAATAATAATGAATTGAAGTGATTGAAAGCCCCTTTAATACTGCCAAGTTCTACAGGTGTGAATGATTTCAGCAATTGAATATGAGATGCAACACACATTACCTAACCAATGACTTACAGAATTTCATGATTCTTGCGTCATTTTACGAGCAAATTGATTGAATAATTTATTCATGATTAACCAAATTTCTGTATTATTGCGTCATTTGACGAGCACAATGTTGTGTCAAAATGAATGTCTAGAATTAGATCATCCAGGTGAGTTCAGCAGCTGTAATAAATGCAGGTGTATTGTTTGTGCAATTAACTAAATAACTTATGCAAAACACATGAGTATTTAACTATGGTTACAATAATAATTCAGATTTTCTGTTTTTGGATGGCAGCATTGTGGAGACATAAAAGGTCAGTGATTACTGTGTTTTTGAAATAACATTTTAAGAACAATGTGGTGTATTAACATTACCAAACCTAATTTAGAAAGGGAATGCAATGTCGAAGATTATGATATGCCATTTTACATTCATTTCAATGTAATTTTCAAGCACAAAAGAAAAGAATGACATACAAAATTCATAGAAATGACTTTAAAATGGCATTCTACTTCCAATAAAGGATAGCAAGAGAATGAAAAAGTGCTATTATGTGTTTTGTAGTTAAAATATAATGACTGACCTTTTAAGCCTCCATGACGCTGCCATGCAAACACAGAAAATAAGTTCAGATTTCATCCCTAGATAAATACTCATGTGTTGTGCATAAGTAATTGATTAAATTGCACAAAGAATACACCTGCATTTATTACACCTGCATTTATTACAGCTGTTAATTATGCAAAACATAGAATGCCATGTTAAAATCATGTCAATGTATTTTTAATGCCACTGTTTTCATTCTCTTGCTATCCTTTGTGTGAATTCGATTATCATTTTCAAAATATTGTATTTTTTGGCACTGTTTTCATTCTCTTGCTATCTTTTGTGTGATTTTTTCTTTTTTTAAGCTTTTCATTCTTTTGCTATCCTTTGTTCAAAAATGTATTTAAAGAGTAAATTAAATAATAATGTAGAGTATGACCATTGAAAAACATGAAAGAAAGGGAATGCTATTTAATGACTTTGTTTATAACATTTGTATAAGTGTATATACAACATTAAACATGGTGCAAATAGATTGTAAAAATAAAGATCGATATTTTTAAATGTAAAAAGGTATCTCTATATAGTGCACCAAATTTGTAGCAATAATATTGTTACATTTTTGAAGGGTATACATATTTAATAGTTTGTAATTGACTTTTATTAGGTGATATGCTTCATTCTCTTGCAGCATCGAACATAGGATTTCTGTCTTTTACAACTCCCATTGAGTTCTATGGCATCCGCGACCTCAAGGGTGGCGGATTGAAAACTACAGGCGATCATGTCCGCCAGACATTGATAAATCGGTCCCTTAGTGTGCAAGCGAATATCTGATGCAAGCTTACTTGTAGGACTATGCATATTGCAACCAGGCTAACGTCTTCCCCTCCATAGACTTATATGCAACACTGCGTTAGACCAACTACGCTAAACCTGAGTACTTATGAATACCTTAGATTCTAATATTCTTCACAGAAAAAAAAATGTTTTTTTTACTTTAAAGCATATATATATATATATATACAACTGTAATCAAAATTATTCAACCCCCATTTCAAATCAGGTTTATTGTCAAAATGTACAGACTTTCAGCTGTTTGCAATGAACAATTTAAATAGCTCAACACAAGAAAAGCTTCAAGTGATTTCCCCAAATTCAACCGAAAATGCAACTTTTAATGAATTCTGCAGTCTTTATTTAACCCCCTGAACAGAATCCCTCACAACAGCACAAATATGCACAGGTGTTATCTGTGAGGAAGCTTAAGATTGGGCGTCATTGAACCTTCCATCAGGACAATGGTCCCAAGCATACCTCAAATTCCACCAAGGCTTGGTTGCAGAAGAAGTCCTGGAAGATTCTACAGTGGCCATTACAGTCACCTGATTTGAACCACATAGAAAATTTCTAGTTGGATTTGAAAAAGGCACTTGCAGCACGCAAACTGGAGGCCATTGCTCATGAGGAATGGGCTGAATCCTGCAGCAGAACCGTGGTGCAGGCTTGGTGATGGGAGTCTTTTTATATCTTGTGGTGCAGACTTGTTGATGGTAGTCTGTTTACCACTTGTGGTGCAGGCTTGCTGATGGGAACTTGTTTACCACTTGTGGTGCAGGCTTGCTGATGGGAACATGTTTACCACTTGTGGTGCAGGCTTGCTGATGGGATCTGTTTACCACTTGTGGTGCAGGCTTGCTGATGGGATCCTGTTTACTACTTGTGGTGCAGGCTTACTGATGGGATCTGTTTACCACTTGTGCTGCTGGCTTGCTGATGGGAACCTGTTTACCACTTGTGGTGCAGGCTTGCTGATGGGATCCTGTTTACCACTTGTGGTGGAGGCTTGCTCACGGTAGCATGTTTACCACTTGTGGTGCAGGCTTACTGATGGGAATCTGTTTACCACTTGTGGTGCAGGCTTGATGATGGGATCCTGTTTACTACTTGTGGTGCAGGCTTGCTGATGGGATCCTGTTTACCACTTGTAGTGCAGGCTTGCTGATGGGATCTGTTTACCCCTTGTGGTGCAGGCTTGCTGATGGGATCCTGTTTACCACTTGTGGTGCAGGCTTGCTGATGGGATCCTGTTTACCACTTGTGGTACAGGCTTGCTCATGGGAGCCTATTTACCACTTGTGGTGCAGGCTTACTGATGGGAACCTGTTTACTACTTGTGGTGCAGGCTTGCTGATGGGATCCTATTTACCACTTGTGGTGCAGGCTTACTGATGGGAACCTGTTTATCACTTGTGGTGCAGACTTGCTGATGGGATCCTGTTTACCACTTGTTGTGCAAGCTTGCTGATGGGATCCTGTTTATCACTTGTGGTGCAGGCTTGCTGATGGGAACCTGCGTATCACTTCTGGTGCAAGCTTGCTGATGGGAACCTGTTTACCACTTGATGGGAACCTGTTTACCACTTGTGGTGCAGGCTTGCTGATGGGAACCTGTTTACCACTTGTGGTGCAGGCTTGCTGATGGGATCCTGCTTACCACTTGTGGTGCAGGCTTGCTGATGGGATCTGTTTACCACTTGTGATGCAGGCTTGCTGATGGGAACCTGTTTACCACTTGATGGGAACCTGTTTAACACTTGTGGTGCAGGCTTGCTGATGGGATCTGTTTACCACTTGTGGTGCAGGCTTGCTGATGGGACCCTGTAGGCAGCCTGTCGCAGGGGGGTCTGTCCTGGGGTCTCCACCCGGTGGATGGCTGTGGTGGTAAACCCAGGGACAGTAGAGAACATGTCACTTCTCTGTTCTAGGAGTCACCAAACCTGCCTTTTCTGTCCGGGCTCTAACCTGTCATCTAGGGATATGTCATCCACCCCCTGGGGGGTGTCAGTAGGTCCGGGCAGCTCTGGCATTGGAAGACTTTCAGAGTCCTCCACTGCCGGCGCACAGATAGCGGCCACATCCCTGGGTCTTTCTATGTATGCCTTCAACATATTCACATGAAAGGTCCGACGGATCCTTTCATCTGAACACTTCACTACCAGGTATGTGGTGTTGTTCAGTTGTTCCACAACCCGGTAGGGTCCTTGCCAAGAGGCCTGTAGCTTGTCTGTTTTGACAGGCTTCAGGGCGAGGACCTTCTGTCCCACTATCAGGGTTCGGGTACGGGCATTGCGATCGTACCATCGCTTCTGTTTGTGCTGAGAGGCCTGAAGGTTCTCACGGACCTGGGCTGCCAGGTCCTGCAGCCGGTCCCTGAGCTGGAGTACATACCCCATGACAGAGTGCTCTTCTCCCACTGTGGCTCCCTCCCAATGGGCTCGTAACAAATCTAGCGGGCCCCTAACCTTTCGACCATACAGTAGTTCAAAGGTGGAAAAACCTGTGGATTCCTGAGGCACCTCTCAATATGCAAAGAGGAGATGCGGCAGGAATTTTTCCCAGTCCCTGTGAGTGGCCGAGAACGTCCGAAGCAGTTGCTTTAGGGTCCCGTTAAACCTCTCATACTGCCCATTTGTCTGGGTATGGTAAGAGGCTCTGTGCATGGGTTTAATCCCGCACAACTTCAAGAGTTGTTGAGTGATTTCCGCAGTGAACTGTGTTCCCTGATCGGAAACCACTTCCCGAGGGAAGCCTACCCTGGTGAATATCCGGAGCATCGCATCTGCTATGGTCTCTGCCTGGATATTGGCCAAGGGGATTGCCTCTGGGTATCGGGTGGCATAGTCTACCACTGTAAGGATGTATTTCTTCCCTGAGGGGCTGGGCTGAGCTAATGGCCCCGCAATGTCTACTGCTACTCGGCTAAAGGGTTCATCAATAATGGGCAGGGGGTGGAGGGGGGCTTTCGTATGATCTCCCGTCTTTCCTACCCTCTGGCAAACCTCACAGGATTTACAGTATTCCTTAATATCAGCTGTAATGCCTGGCCAGAAGAAGGTTTGAGTCAAGCGGTGGTGGGTCCTTTGTTTTCCTAAGTGGCCAGCTAACGGAATGTCATGCCCTATTTTCAGCAGGTTGGACCGAAACTTCTTCGGTACGACCAGCTGGCGTTTGGGCACTGGTCCTTTACTCCTCTTGGAGATCCGGTACAGGAGCTCACCCTCCCACTGGAACCATTTGTTTCCGGGGCCCTGGGCGTCAGCACCTACTCGGTCTCGGTAAGGGGCTAGGGTCGGGTCGCTCAAGGTCTCTTTGGCAAAGTCGGAAGGGGTTGCCCAGGAGGGGGTGTCGGCAAGTTCGGGTTTAGTGGGGACGGTTATTCGGGGTAAGGTAAGAGTCGGGGCAGTAGGTCTTACCTGGGTCCCCGGAGTTGGTGAGGTGGCTTGGCATCTGGCCTGCTGGTGGGTAGTCACAGGGCAGGTGTCCGGAGAGGTATTCCCCAAAAAGGCAGAGACAAGGTGGTCGTTTCCCAACAGGACCTCGGCAGGGATGTTTTGCATAACCCCCACTTCTACATTCCGGATGTCGGTTTTCAAGTCCAAATGGATCCAGGCAGTAGGAACCCTCAGAACAGCACCTCCCGCTACCCCTACAGCGAGGGTCCGTCCAGTGCAGCCAAAGGGGGGGAACAAGGTGAGGCTGAATCAAAGAGATGGTGGCCCCTGTATCTCTCATTCCTTGAGCTGCCTGCCCGTTGACCCAGACATCTTGCCGATGTTGGTGTTGGTTGTCTTGGCCCACTGAGCTGATGTGGTGCAATACACCCACTTCTTCTCCTGTCCACTCAGCATAGGGGTCGGAGCTCGCTGTATGCACGTAATGGCCTGGTAGGTGCGGGCTTGAGGAGTCCCCCACAGAGTTGGTGCAGGGTCCCTTGGTGGCTGGGCTGGGGGGTTTCTTTGTCTTGTTGGGCAGTTCCATACCACATGGCCAGGGTGTCCACACCCATAACACCCGCGGGAATTGCTGCCTCCAGCCGGGTACACAGGGGGCGGTTGGGTCTGGGGCTGCTTAAAAAGCGTTGGTGGTCGCACTGGGGCTGGAGCGAAGCGGGTTGCTGGCCGGGAGTCTGTGGCCGCCACATATCGCCACATACCGATCGGCCACATACCGATCGGCCAGGGCGGCGATTGATGGTCGGATTGGTCTGGGTCCCTTGTCTTTTACCCAGTCCCTTATCTCTGCTGGGGTGCGGTTGTAGAACTGCTCCAGGAGGATGAGTTGAACAGCTTCGTCAAGGTTGGTGATGTGGCACCCAGTAACCCAGGAGTTCAAGGATCTAGCTAAGCGGTGGGCAAACTCGGTATACGGCTGCTCCTCTTGTCTTTGTAGTCCCCTGAAGTTTAGCCGGTGAGCCTCCGGGGTGAGTCCATACCGAGCAAGGATGCGCTCCTTCATCCGGTCATAGTTGCCTTGATCTTCGGAGGGGACAGTGTGGAAAGCCTCCAGGGCCCTACCGGATAGTTTCCCAATTAAGATAGTAACCCTATCGGCATTAGTGACCCCATGTATCCGGCACTGGGTCTCGAACAGCTGTAGGTAGCGGTCGATTTCCTCGCTCCCATCATAATGGAAAGTTCTGAAAGCCCCGTGAGGTAGTTTCTTGGGCCGGGAAGGGGTGTCCAGGGAATCTGGCATGACCCCCCCCTATAGACTTCTGAAGCTCCAAAATGTGTATCTTGTTGGTGTCAGTCACTATCCGAGTAATGACCTCCTCGGGGGGGTTAGGTCCATAGAGAGCCAGTTGCCAATGTACCTCCCGCTGTTTGTCGGATGTCGTAGTCCCTTGAGTGGAGGCTGTAATGGGCTGTCCTCCGCTTTTGGTCGCTGTCCGACCCACCAGCCTGTTTGCTAGCCCGATCATCCTCCATCAGTTCGGCTATGAGCACTGCCTTTGTCTTGTTGCTGGCGACTTTCCCTCTAGTCTGCAGCAACGTTTTCAATTCTTCCTTCCGGAGCCCATGGTACTGCTCCATCCGGCAAGATCTTCAGTTGGTGGTTTGGACGTTCCAGGTAGACAGAAGCATCCCACCGCTGCCAACCAATGTGACGGATACCCCGGCTACCCCAACTGGGTAGCTCCGCCAAACGGGTCCTTCCACTGTCTGGAACAAACTGCTATGTAGCCCAGGAAAGTGATTCTAGCAGGAGCCCACCTAAATGACTATACAGACTAGCCTTCAGGTGAAAATAGAACTGCTTTATTGCACAGACAACACAGCTTTTATACATTTCCAACACATGGGGATTTAGTTACTACACAAATAGAAAGAAATATTATACAATGGGACAAACATCAGAAAATGGTTAGTTAAACAGATTCTAATCACATCTTGACTTACAAAAGGACAAATGAATGACTCACAATAACAGAAAGAAACTTTACACATAGACTAGATAACAACTGGGGTGAGGTTATAGGGGGGTAGGGGTTTATTGACCACAGCTTTTAGACATTTTCAACACATGGAGATTTAGTTACTACACAAATAGAAACAAATATGATACAATGGGACAAACATCAGACAATGGTTAGTTAAACAGATTCTAATCACATCCTGGTTTACAAAAGGACAAATGGATGACTCATACATTTAACAGAAAGACACTTTATACATAGTCTAAATAACAACAGGGGGAAGGTTATAGGGGGGTAGGGGTTTAACCCTTGCAGTCTGGTATCCGTGACACTTACATTCTTTCATTTCAAATAAAGATACCAAGAGAATGAAGAAAATTGTATAATAGGAGTAAGTTAGAAAGTTGCTTAAAATGTAATGCTCTATCTGAATCACAAATGAAAAAAATTGGGTTCAGTGTCCCTTTAAGAAGCAGTGATGATATGACTACTGCTTCTTCTTAACCTATCTGCAGAGTTAAATCACTCTGAACTCATTTATTCAGGGTGATTGATAGGCCCTGCTCTTGTTTGATTGGCAGTGGAAAACAGGGTCTGCAACTTGCTCACTACAAAGAAGAGTTGACAGGTTCTCTAGCTGCAAAAATTGACCATCTCTCAAATGTAAAATGAAGCCCATATACCCCTTCGGCCTACACCAAACTGATACATTTAACCTAACTGTCTGATGCCTTTAGTAATTACTCACAAGATAAGTAAATTGATAGGGTGTAGTAATCACAATGTAGGGTACTTATTTAACAAGCAGAAAAACAATTAATATCTTAATATGGAATAACTTTTATGAAGCAGGCATGAAAGTAACTAGAACTAACCATCTCTTAAAAAATTGAACTCCCCATAAACTATTTAATTACCAATAGTAAAATCACAGTTGTAATGTAATTGTATCATTTTGACTGTTTTTCATCTAATTTAAAGGGACATTAAACAATAATTTAAATAACAGATATAAAGGTAGATCAAAGTGCAGATTAGCTTGAGAATAGTGTTGATATATATATATATATATTTTAATCTTGGGGTCGATCACAAACCTATAGAAAATGATTTTTCTGCAAAATTTACTGTAAAAGTCTATGGGGATTTTTTCAGATATATCATAAGCTTGATAAGCTTTTTCTAAGCGATTGTGATCAACCTCTATATTAGTTGTCTAATTATTAATAAAATAAGTCTGTTTTAGTTTCTATATAGGTACTTCAGTTTCTATAAAGTAATGGAGGCCACCATGTTGCAACCTGAAAAAACTAACAATTTATTTTGAGTTAAATTATAAGTAAGGGGGCAAATTAAAAAATGAATGTATATATATTTTTATAACTGTTTTAATGTCCTTTTTAACCCTTCCCTGTCAATCACCTTATCATATATCCCTTTAAAGCACGTTTTATTTATTTAAATCAATAATAAACATTTATTTTACATTTAATATGTATAAATATGAGTGATATACTTTATTTTAATATGTTCTACATCTGTTTTATTTTACTTTTATTTTAGTCCTAACACTTTTATCATCAAATTTGCTTTGTTCTCTTGGTATTCTTTATTGAAAGCTGAAACCCTTTGTCACGGACACTGGGCTGCAGGGGCTGAACCCCTGCCCCCTGTCACGGACACCAGACAGCTAAGGCTATCCCCCACTCCCCTACAATCTCACCCCTGTTGTTTCTCATGGTTTTGGGCTCCTCAGAGCAACCACCATCTCTAGAGACTGTTTGTTTGCTTTGTGTTGGCTTGTTTTTGTGTTCAGAGATAAGTTGGTTTATGACCAGGAAAACCCTCCTAGGCTGGCTGGGCTCCTGTAACACCCAGTCGGCCGCCTCACAACGGACACCCGCCTAACCTCTCTCAGGCTGGCCAGGCTCCTGGAACTCCCGGTCGGCCACAGGACAGCAGAACATTTGCTAAATTTACCCCTGGTCGCTCCAGCAGCCCTTTGCCCCAGGCAGACCCTCTTTTGGGGATTGGTAGTCCCTAGGTAGGACAAGAGCTGAGGTAATTATCGGAGGGGAGTTCCTTTGGGAACTGGGGGTTTTGGACACCACTAACCCCATAAATTGAAGGGACTGTAACTCCGGTTCCCGGAGGGGTGGGAATGGTGGGAAAATTGTGGGATTGTCTTTTGTGTTATCAAGATGAGCTGTGTGTATAAAAGGAGTGTATGTTGTACAATAAAATCAGTTCTTGTTTGACCTGAATGCTAGTCTGTCTAGTTATTTGGGTGGGCTCCAGCTAAAATAAATTTCCTGGGCTACATAGCCACTTGTTCCAGGCAGAGGAAGGACCCGGTCGATGGCGCTACCCAGTCGGGGTAGCGGGGTATCCGTCATGCCCTTATTTCAATGTATTTGGCAGTTTTTTTACAGCTAGAGGATGTTAGTTCATGTGTGACATACAGATTACATTGTGACCACGCCCATGGAGTTACTGAGAGGGCACTGATTGGCTAAATGCAAGTCTGTCTAAAGAACTGAAATAAGGGGGCAGTCTGCAAAGGCTTAGATACAAGGTAATCACAGAGGTATAAGGTATCTATACTATAATTGCGTTTGTAATGTCTGTCGCCGTCGGCAGTTGCGCACACATCCTCAAAGGAATTAGAATTGAATATGAGTTGGGGAAGGGCAAAGTGTACTATAAGCAGGAAGTCAGATTATTAAGGCAAATAGCCAAAAATATATGATTCAATATTATGAAAAACTTGACTCCCTGCCACAGATTATGAGTAACAGAACAAAGCACAACTAACAGAGTAATTGTAAAGAATTTACAAATATGGATAGGTAACTCAAATCTGTGTTTTCAATTGAAACTAGGCCCAATGTGTACAAAAAAAATAATAAAAAAAACAAACAAACAAAAAAAAAAAAAAACAATCATACATACACTAAAATTTATTGGCAAAAAAAAAAGTTAAACCACACACGCATTAGCTAGGACTTGTGAATTAAAAACACATCAACCCAAGTTGAACCATCAATCTAAATAATTGTGGTAATATTCTAAACAGCAGTATATGTAGCAAATATAATGGCTAAGCCCTTACAATCCGAGGGCTAATTAATTTTACAGTTTATAAGTATACCGCTGGAAGTTACCAAGTAAATATTGTTTTGGAACAACGAAGGTGATGCGCGTTTCGCAAAAGAATATTACCACAATTATTTAGATTGATGTTTCAACTTGGGTTGATGTGTTTTTAATTTACAAGTCCTAGCTAATGCGTGTGTGGTTTAACTTATTTTTTGCCAATAAACTTTAGTGTATGTATGATTGTGGTTTTTTTTTTTTAAATTTTATATTTTTTTGTACATATTGGTCCTACTTTCAATTGAAAACACAGATTCTCAAAGGAATGTTGGCAGCACGAGGCAGCTAACAGAATGTTAAGAATTCAAATTGCAGGGTGGTGAAAGAATCCACCGCACTGCCATTTTCGGAATCCACCGGGATGCAGGGAAGGAAAATGGAGCATTACAAAAAAAAAACAAAAAAACGCCCGCAATAAGTATTACAAAAAAGAACCACACGCAATAAGTATGAAAAAACACCTAACCACCCACAATAAGTATTAAAAAAAAATTAACCGCCCGCAATAAGTATTTTAAAAAAAAACTAAGCGCCCGCAATAAGTATTTAAAAAAAAACCTAACCGTCCATAGGAAGTATTTAGAAAAAAATAAACTAACCGCCCGCATGAAGTATTAAGAAAAAAAAACAACTACCTAATAAAATTATTAACCCCTATCGCTTCTCGGCCTTTTGGCTAAGATCAAGTGTAGTATCTGTTCTTATCAGTTTAATATCTGGGGGCCATATATTAAATGGATTTTTGAAACAGGGAGATGGAAGAAGAGCTTGCTCTGTCCACTCCATGCATTGACCTGGTATTGCAGTACCTCCAGGACCGGTGCACCAAAAAAAAAAAAATTATTAACCCATAAATCTGCAAACCCCAACATCGCAAACTACCTAATACATCTATTACCTACACCGCCAACCCCCACAATGCAAAAAACTAATTTAATGACTAAGCCCCCTAACCTAACACCCCCTAAATTAACCCCTTTACAACAAAAAAAAATACTACATTACAATAGTATGGATGAAGATAGAAGATGCCGCTTGGATAAAGATGTCTGCCGGTCCGGATGTCCTCTTCTGCCCGGATAGGATGAAGGCTTCTGCCGGTCTGGATGTCCTCTTCTGCCCCATCGGATGAAGACTTCAGCCCAGCTGGGTGAAGATGACTCAAGGTAGGGAGATCTTCAGGGGGGTAGTGTTAGGTTTATTTAAGGGGGGTTTGGGTGGGTTAGAGTAGGGGTATGTGGGTGGTGGGTTTTAATGTTGGGTGGGGTTGTATTTTTTTTTACAGGCAAAAGAGCTGATTACTTTGGGGCATGCCCCGCAAAAAGCCCTTTTAACCCCTTAATGACCGCAGCACTTTTCCATTTTCTGTCCGTTTGGGACCAAGGCTATTTTTACATTTTTGCGGTGTTTGTGTTTAGCTGTAATTTTCCTCTTACTCATTTACTGTACCCACACATATTATATACCGTTTTTCTCGCCATTAAATGGGCTTTCTACAGATACCATTATTTTTATCATATCTTATAATTTACTCTAATTTTTTTTATAAAATATGAGGAAAAAATGGAAAAAAACACACTTTTTCTAACTTTGACCCCCAAAATCTGTTACACATCTACAACCACCAAAAAAATCCCATGCTAAATAGTTTCTAAATTTTGTTCTGAGTTTAGAAATACCCAATGTTTACATGTTCTTTGCTTTTTTTGCAAGTTATAGGTCCATAAATACAAGTAGCACTTTGCTATTTCCAAACCACTTTTTTTCAAAATGAGTGCTAGTTACATTGGGACACTGATATCTTTCAGGAATCCCTGAATATCCATTGACATGTATATATATTTTTTTTAGAAGACATCCCAAAGTATTGATCTAGGCCCATTTTGGTATATTTCATGCCACCATTTCACCGCCAAATGCGATCAAATAAAAAAAATTGTTCACTTTTTCACAAATTTTTTCACAAACTTTAGGTTTCTCACTGAAATCATTTACAAACAGCTTGTGCAATTATAGCATAAATGGTTGTAAATTCTTCTCTGGGATCCCCTTTGTTCATAAATAGCAGACATGGCTTTGGCGTTGCTTTTTGGTAATTAGAAGGCTGCTAAATGCCACTGCGCACCACACGTGTTTTATGCCCAGCAGTGAAGGGGTTAATTAGGGAGCATGTAGGGAGCTTGTATGGTTAATTTTAGCTTTAGTGTAGTGTAGTAGACAACCCCAAGTATTGATCTAGGCCCATTTTGGTATATTTCTTGCCACCATTTCACCACCATATGCGATCAAATTTAAAAAAACGTTAAATTTTTCACAATTTTAGGTTTCTCACTGAAATTATTTACAAACAGCTTATGCAATTATGGCACAAATGGTTGTAAATGCTTTTCTGGGATCCCCTTTGTTCAGAAATAGCAGACATATATGACTTCGGCGTTGCTTTTTGGTAATTAGAAGGCCGCTAAATGCTGCTGCGCATCACACGTATATTATGGCTAGCAGTGAAGGGGTTAATTAGGTAGTTTGTAGGGAGCTTGCAGGGTTAATTTTAGCTTTAGTGTAGAGATCAGCCTCCCACCTGACACATCAGACCCCCTGATCCCTCCCAAACAGCTCCCTTCCCTCCCCCACCCCACAATTGTCCCCGCCATCTTAAGTACTGGCAGAAAGTCTGCCAGTACTAAAATAAAAGGTTTTTTTAATTTGTTCTTTTTTTTTTTTTTTAGCATATTTACATATGCTGCTTTGTAGAATCCCCCCTTAGCCCCCAACCTCCCTGATCCACCCCCAAAACAGCTCTCTTACCCTCCCCCTCTGCATTATTGGGGGCCATCTTGGGTACTGGCAGCTGTCTGCCAGTACCCAGTTTCAAGAAAAAAAACGTGTTTTTTTTAAAAAAAAATAGAAATTCTGTAGTGTAGCTTCACCCCCCCTCACAGACAAACCCCAACACCTTAATTGATTATTAAAAAAAAACTTTTATTCCCTTTTTTTTTGCATTTTTTTTTAAACTTTTTTCTGTAGTGTAGCGGTTCCCACCCGCTCCCTCCCCGTGCACGCGCGCGCGTCAGTGCGCGCGCCCGATCACCCACGCCCACGATCCCGCCCCTCCTGCACGTCGCCAAGGCCATCGATGGCCACCACCCGCCTCCCACCCACCAACGCGGTAAGCCAACAATCTCCAGTGCAGAGAGGGCCACAGAGTGGCTCTCTCTGCACCGGATGGCTTAAAAATGTTATTGCAGGATGCCTCGATATCGAGGCATCACTGCAATAACCGGAAAGCAGCTGGAAGCGAGCAGGATCGCTTCCAGCTGCTTTCCACACCGAGGACGTGCAGGGTACGTCCTCAGGCGTTAACTGCCTTTTTATTGAGGACGTACCCTGCACGTCCTCGGTCATTAAGGGGTTAAGGGCTGGTAAAAGAGCTGATTACTTTTTAATTTAGAATAGGGTAGGGACCTTTATTATTTTGGGGGGCTTTTTATTTTATTAGGGGGCTTAGAGTAGTTGTAATTAGCCTAATATTCTTGAAATCTTTTTTTATTTTTTGTAATTTAGTGTTTGTTTGTTTTTGTAATTTAGTTTAGTTTATTTTGATTGTATGTAATTGTAGGTAATTTATTTAATTAATTTATTGATAGTGTAGTGTTAGGTTTAATTGTAACTTAGGTTAGGATTTATTTTACAGGTAATTTTGTAATTATTTTAACTAGGTAGCTATTAAATAGTAAATAACTATTTAATAGCTATTGTACCTAGTTAAATAAATACAACGTTGCCTGTAAAATAAATATTAATCCTAAAATAGCTACAATATAATTATTCGCTATATTGTAGCTATATTAGGGTTTATTTTACAGGTATTTAGTTTTAAATAGGAATACTTTAGTTAATAAGATTTAATTTATTTCGTTAGATTAAAATTATATTTAACTTAGGGGGGTGTTAGGGTTAGGGTTAGACTTAGCTTTAGGGGTTAATACATTTATTATAGTAGCGGCGAGGTCCGGTCAGCAGATTAGGGGTTAATACTTGAAGTTAGGTTGCAGCAATGTTAGGGAGGGAAGATTAGGGGTTAATACTATTTATTATAGTGTTTGCGAGGCGGGAGTGCGGCGGTTTAGGGGTTAAAACATTTATTATAGTGGCGGCGATGTCCGGTCGGCAGATTAGGGGTTAATAAGTGTAGGTAAGGTAGTGGCGACGTTGGGGGGGGCAGATTAGGGCTTAATAAATATTATGTAGGTGTCGGCGATGTTAGGGGCAGCAGATTAGGGGTTCATAGGGATAATGTAGGTGGCGACAATGTGCGGTCGGCAGATTAGGGGTTAAAAATATTTATTATAGTGGCGGCGATGTGGGGGTACCTCAGTTTAGGGGTACATAGGTAGTTTATGTGTGTTAGTGTACTTTAGAGCACTGTAGTTAAGAGCTTCATATACCGGCGTTAGCCCATAAAGCTCTTAACTACAGCCTTTCCATGGGCGCTAGGAGTCTTGTCGGTAGAGGGTGTACCGCTCACTTCAGCCAAGACTCTAAATACCGGCGTTAGGAAGATCCCATTGAAAAGATAGGATACGCAATTGGCGTAAGGGGATCTGCGGTATGGAAAAGTTGCGGCTTGAAATTGAGCGTTAGACCCTTTCCTGCCTGACTCTAAATACCAGCGGGCGGCCAAAAGCAGCGTTAGGACCCCTTAACGCTGCTTTTGACGGCTAACGCAGAACTCTACATGCATTTTATATTAACATTTTTGGCTAGCCTTGCTGTCTGCACATTCAAGCCTTGATTGGCTCCTCCAAATAAGGCAAATGGTGTTGGCTGTTAAAAAAAACAATTGAAGTAAAAAAGGATGTTAATTTATTTTAAAAATATTTCTACTTGGCTGATATGTTGTTCTACAGCAACACAACAAAAATATCTTGTCACTACAAGTTATGTGATGTCTCTTTAAGGGCTTACAGCTATAGGAAATAATATCTTTAGCCATCCTTTCTGACAAGGATTAATAGATAAATATTTTGATGTAGCAAACTGAATTGATATTTTTTATTAATTTTTGATTTTCAGAGTTAAAGGGATAGTAAAGTCAAAATTAAACATAAATACATTGGAAAGAGCATGACATTTTAAACAATTTTCCAATTTACTTAATTTATCAATTTGCTTAGTTCTCTTGGTATCCTTTGTTAAAGAGAAATCCTAGGTGAGCTCAGGAGAGTGCACGTGTCTAAAGCCATCTGGCAGCAATGTTTGCAACATTGTTTATAGCAAAGTTATACATAGTTGCAAACACTGCTGCCATAGACTGCTATAGACACGTGCATGCTCCTAAGCTCCTATCAGCCTATCTAAATTTAGTCTTCAACAAAGCAAATTTGATTATAGAAGTAAATTGGAAAGTTGTTAAAATTGCATACCCTATCTGGATCATACAAGTTTAATTTTGAATTAACTTTCCCTTTAAAATATCTTGGTGGAGTCGGTGACCATTTTTCTACAAACAAGTGACACTAATAAGCCTATAGATATAAAACATCAAGGTTAGATTGTAATTTTCATCATTGATAAAGCGTTCGGACTGCAAAACATCAATTTTTTAACTGCAACATATTTTGCAGTGTGAGTCAGAGGTGTTTCATATTTACTTCATTGGCTTATTGGATGTCTAAAGAAGTACATACAAAAGAGTCATGTTATGCTTTGTGTATCAATACATTTTTTTCTGATATTAAAGTAATTGTAAATTTCAGACTTTAAGAATGTTGTAATAAAAAATATATTAGAGTACAAGCAAAGCTGCATAATTCTTTAATTTAAAAAAAGTGTATAGTGTATATTTATTTTATAATAAAACATTTATAATCCTACTTGGTATCTTCTGTTACTTCACCCCCCTTTATTTCCTCTTTTGACTGGGCAGTGGCACCCACTCTCTACATAGGCTTCCTAAAGGCTTTCAAAGGGCTGGACTTCAAGAGTGTCATATGACACTCACACTGATTGGATGTTCATTTGAATTGTCATAAAAAAGAGTTCATCCCAGTGGGCCATCAAAACATTGTAATACAAACATTACTATAGGCATTTAACCCTTTCCATGGATAGATTATAAAAAAAAAGTACACATATACTTTTTTAATGGCAAAGATTACAAATATGGCATTTGATTATGCAAAGTTTACCATCACTTTAATAAAGTAGCTTCCAGGAAATTATTATATGTTCTCTGCTTCTTTTTGTCTCATCATCCAAATCCATATCTGCTGCTTCATCCTAAGTAAGGTGAAATGTTTTAGTCTTTGGTCATTTCCCAATCCAGGCACCTGGATATGAAACCCAACTTTCTAATTTAATTCTATTATCAATTGTCCTTTGTTCTTTTGGTATCCTTTGTTGAAAAAAGATCAGGAGCGTGCATGTGTCTGGAGCACTATAAGGCAGAAGTTTTGCAAGAAGGTTATCCATTTGCAAGTGCACTAGATAGCAGCACTATTTCCTGTCATGTAGTGTTCCAGACACCTACCTAGGTATCTCTTCAGCAAAGAATATCATGGGAATGAAGCAAATTTGATAACAGAAATAACTTTCTTTAATTGCACGCTCTGTCTGAGGGCCTGATATTCAAAACCTCACAGCTCAGGCAAGATATTCTAAGAAGATCCGTGAGTACCATGATGCTCTTAAATGTTTTCTAGAAACACAAATTTTATCTTGAGAAATGTTAATGCTGCTATGTAGTGTTCTTTATGTTAAACAGAGACAGAGAGGTTTTGAATATCAGGCCCTAAATTAAAAAAGAAAATGTTTGAGTTTCATATCCCTTTAAGTCTTTATATTTCACAGCCTCAGAGCTAAATCTTATGGTGGTCCCTCCTCATAGTTACAGTTAAAACACAACTGTCTCTCTAAGGAGCATCTTGTTGGCTATCATACCCAGCTTGGTGCAAATGTATGCGGCAGCCAGGTAGAGACTCTTGCAACAAATAGCAACCTCCTATAGAGTCAATTGGATAAGGACCTGACAGCAGGGGTGTCTATGCTGCATCACTTTCCATGGATTTAACACATGGGTCTTATATCCTTTTAAGTGAAGGGAGGGTGAGGTTATACAACTCAGCTGTCTGACTTGTATTTATACTCTTACAAATATGTACAATGAGTCAGACAAGTAGACTGTTAATGTCCCTTTGTTCCACTGTGAAGCAGCAATGTCATTGAAGAGGACCTTGCCTATTATCCTAGCTTGTGTCCTACGCAGTTATTTTCTCGGTCATCTGCTCTCCTTTAGCTCCTCTCCTGGTCACAAATCGTCATTAAAATGCCAGTACAAATTTTATGCTTGGCAATTATAATATTCAGTTACTAAAGTTAGACAAACATCATTGAAGCAGTCATTTTCAATTTCAGTTTTTATTAAACATTTTCTTATTTATCCTATACAATATATCTGTGCTTTTGGAAGTTGGAAGTATTTTTTGCATTCTTATGAACAATCTATATATAGAATCAAACTGGCAGCAATCTATGTAGGTGAAGTGAGGGAAAATATTAAATTGGGAAAAGAGACTCAGTATATTTAAACCTGTATAGTAAAAGTTCATGATTAATGATATCCCTTGACTTCAGCAATTACCTAAAAAGTAATGCCAGACAAACTGTCGCCGAGATGCCACTCAAACTACAATTATTAGCGTCAAGGTCACAAAATAACAGCAGCCCAGTCTCCATCAGCTGAGGTTCACATATAATTAAAATCCAAGCGGCCAAGGGCAGTCATAACATAAAGTCAGCCAGGTCTTGATTGAGACACCTGTTAATGTCAATGAGTCAGAAAAGGTGTTTTTGCATAGCATGACAATCTTGTTAGTATTAAACCCTGGCTGCTGCTATGCTTTCGCCATCATATTTTTTGTTACAGCTTCTGGAGCTACAGAACGGTAGAATTAAAATCTTTGAAAGTTTTTTTTTTTCACCATAAACATTGACTACTTTTAAAAATGTTTAAGGGACACTAAACCCAAATCTTTTCTTTAATGATTCAGATAGAGCATACAATTTTAAACAACTTTTTTATTTACTCCTATTATAAGTTTTTCTTCGTTCTCTTGCTATCTTTATAAAAAAGCAGAAATATGATGGATAGGAGCCAGCACATTTTTGGTTGAGAACCTGGGTTATGCTTGCTTATAGGTGGCTAAATGTAGCCACCAATAAGTAACCACTATGCAGGGTGCTAACTCTAAAATGGGCTGGCTCCTAAGCTTTAAATTCCTGCTTTTTAAATAAAGATAGCAAGAGATCAAAGAGAAATTGATAGTAGGAGTAAATAAGAAAGTTGCTTAAAACTGGATCCTCTATCTGAATCATTAAAGAACAATTTTGGGTTTAGTGTCCCTTTAAGTTTTCTTCTGCATTAACATTTCTTCTGCATTAACATTTCTTCTGCATTAACATTGGCATAGAGACCTTCCTTTCCATGTACCTCTCCAAAACATAGTAATCACTAATTTTGATTCCAACAGGAATAAAGCCTAGATACCTAAATGCTCTGATTACCCCTCCCAATGCTTTTCACCCTCCTTAATTACTCCCCAATGCAACATCACACAGTCCCCAAAGGTCCCCTTACATTTTCCCCAGCATAAACTGCCTTGCACATTAGATCCCCAGTTCAACCTTCCTCACACATAAGAACCCTAACTTTATCACCTAAGGGAACAGTATTTAAAATACTTACACCAAACTTATTGACATACTTTTCACCCCAGTTATGTCTATGTTCAGCCTCTCCACGTGATGTGCTCAGAGGTGTGAATGTGTGTGTCTATCTATCTATCTATCTATCTATCTATCTATCTATCTAGCTATCTGTAATATATATATATGCAAACTCGCAAACAATGACAAATGACACCATATTTAAAGTTCAAATAAAGTCTTTCAGATGATAAATATGATATATTACAAATATTAGTCTTTCCTGATATTCCCAGGACATACTTGATCCCAGGACATACTTGAAAACAAGAGAAATCTCAATGTATCCATCCTGGTAAAATATTTTATAAATAAATAAATATATAACAGTCATAAGGTTTTTTCTTTCAGTTCAATCCTATGATTTTCAACCAGTGGAAATAAAATGTGGATTTGCGGCTGCTTCTTATTATAGGGATATCCTCCGGTACCGGTCAGAGTAAGGTAGATTCTAATATAAGAGAAAGAAGAACACAAAGCAGCTCCACATAGTGCAGAGAGTTTTAATCTTTGAATTAAAAGACAAACAAACAGATAGCCTGCAGGGTTTCTATTCACAATGTAAAACCTCAACAGAAATGAGGTATGATCAGTGTATTTAAAATAGATTAAGTGCTGATTTGCCTAGTATATCAGATCTCCCTCTGTGGGTCGGTGTGGGCCAGATGGTATGCTTTAAAAACCCAAGGATTGTTTCAACGTATGAGGCTGCAATTATGTATACCGATGTCCAGTAATTCTTCACCGGCACCCGGGAGACACAGGTGTAGCTGGTACGTACCGCTGCAACTCAACCATTAGAGATGATGTAAGATGGGTGTGGCCTTACACACCGATTTTTAAGAGGATTCTAATTTGTATTTACTACTTCTACATTGAACCTCTCCTGCTAAACAATTCAGTTTGTACAGTTTTCATTTTGCATTTGTTCATTTGAACACCTAGATAAGGAACTTTAAAACATTTATTTTGCTTTCAAACTTCCATTCCATTTTTCTACACTTCCTATTGGATAAAGCAAGGACCAGCACAGCTCCAGCTACACCAACCAGTAAAGCCTAACCTTGACTGACAGTTCCAGCAGCTAATCAGCAGACTCACCTTCTATTTTCACGGGAGTAAACACAGGAATAATTTGGAAATCTGCAGGCTTGTTAACCTCTCTCTCTACACAGCTTTTGCAAGTTAAAAGATACAGATATCATAAAGACAATGGTAAGAATGAAAGTTTTTACTATTTTAAAATATAACTGCATTGCCTAATACCTCACCCAAACACAAGTCTATTTGTATATAGGCTCTGGGAAGAGTACCATGCAGCAACTAATGGTTTAACTTTTAAAGGGAGAGCAATATATATGCTGAAACCATATTCAGTAGCTGAAGTGTTCATACACGCATTGTTTGTTACAACCCCATGGGAGATGTCACCTGATTATACATTCTTTATGTGCTCATTAATTCTTCTCTTTAGGTTTTTTTTCCTTCTACCAATATATTGTTTGTGACATTCTAAAATATATACTACAAATTAAGATTGGCAGTTCAGGGTGGATTGAATTATAAATGATTTATCTGTGGAAGTGGATTCTACATTCTTATATTAGGATCTATGTGTTTTCAGAAACTACAATTTTTTCTTTTGCATCTATTAAAGCCATTATTCCTTTTGTCAAGACAGTTGTTCCTTTGGGAAATATTATTTTATCTGCTTGGTGCAACAATATCCCTTAAGTTTCTATTCTTCCTGAATACAACTTTCGGTTTTGTCTCTAGAAGGCTTCCCAGAATGGGATCATCTGCCAGAATAGGCTGGTGCCTTTTTATTATTTTTTTCTATTTTGCTTGCTTTATTGATATATTTAGTTAAGAACTGTCAGGATGCCAGGAATCAGACTGAGACAAGAAGTGCAAAAATAATCACGCCTTTATTAATAGCAAAAAAATAATAAAAAGTCCACAAGTCAAATAACAAGCCAGGAATCAAAACCAGAGCTGGTAGTCAGACGTGCCGAGTCGGGTGCCAAAGCGAGTAGTCAGATAAGCCGGAATCAGGAACAAGGAAAACAGCAGAGTCAGGAACAAGCCAAAGATCAGGAACCAGGAGGCATGTCAGACAGCCAGGTAATTCACAGGAGCTTTCACAAACAGGTCTGAGACAACATAAGGGCAAAGCATACTGAACAGAGGCCCTTTAAATATTAAGTGATGACATCACAATTCTGAGACTGCATCCTGCCTCACATGGATTATGTACACCAGTCTGGCCATAAAAGGAAGTGCAGGAAATGAGCAGCATCACACAGTATGTGCCAGAGTCAGCAAGGGAGGTGAGTAAAATGGCTGCCAGCAGCACATGGCAAACAAAGCAGGGAAAAAACCCTGATAGTACCCTCCCCTCAATGACCCCTCCCCTGCGGGAGGACAAAAGGCTTATTGAGGAAACGAGCATGAAAGGCATGGAGGAGGGCGGGAGCATGAACATCAGAGGAGGGAACTCATGAACGCTCCTCTGGACTGTAGCCCCTCCAGTGAACCAAATACTGTACACGGCCCCTGGACATACGAGAGTCAATAATGCTGCTGACCTCATATTCCTCATGGTTGTCAACAAAGATAGGACGGGGATGAGGCAACACAGTGGTAAACTGATTATAAACCAATGGTTTCAAGAGGGAGAAATGAAAAACATTGGAGATGCGCATTGCAGGAGGAAGGTCAAGAGTGTAAGCCACAGGATTGACCTGTCGGAGTATTAAAAAATGACCAACATAATGGGGAGCCAGTTTATTGGAAAGCACATGAAGGTTCAAGCTGTAGAAGGACAGCCAAACTCTCTCACCAACCTGGTAGGAAGGCGTGGGCAGACGCCTACGATCAGCCTGGAACTTTTAGCGCTGCATAGAACGATGAAGGCAATCCTGAATCTGCACCCACGTGGAATGGAGTTGCCGGAGATGCGCCTCCAAAGCTGGAATACCCTGAGACATGTATGAATCGGGCAACAAGGATGGTCGAAACCTATAATTCGCCATAAACAGGGATAACTTGGAGGAAGCATTAATAGCACTATTATGAGCAAACTCTGCCCAAGGTAATAGTTCAGACCAATTATTGTGGTGATCTGAGACATAGCAATGGAGGAACTTTTCCAGAGCTTGATTAGACCGTTCCGCAGCCCCATTGGATTGAGGATGATATGCCGAGGAGAAGGAAAGCTGGATCCCCATTTGAGCACAAAAGGAACGCTAAAATCTGGAGACAAACTGGCTACCCCGGTCCGACACTATCTCCTTGGGTAACCCATGTAAATGGAAGACCTCCCGGGCAAAAATTGAAGCAAGCTCCTGAGCGGTAGGCAACTTCTTCAAGGGAATGCAATGTGACATTTTAGAAAAACGGTCAACCACCATAAGGTTAACAGTATTGCCTTGGAAACAGGGAGCTCAACAATGTAGTCCATGGAAAGATGTATCAAAGGACGCTCACCATTAGCAATAGGTTGAAAAAGACCTACAGGAAGACCTCGAGGAGTCTTATTCTGTGTACAAACTGAGCAGGAGGCAACATATGCAGCAACATCAGAATGAAGACCTGGCCACCAGAATTGTCGAGTGACAGACCAAATCATTTTGTTCTTGCCTGGGTGACCCACGGCTTTAGGATAGTGGTAAGTGTGCAAAAGATTAGTTTGAAGATTCTCAGGAACAAAACACTTACCACTAGGTTTCTCAGGAGGTGCATTGGTTTGTGCAGCCAGGATCTCCTCCCCCAAGGGAGAAGTCAAATTAGTACGTATGGTAGCCAAAATATGGTCAGGAGGTATAACTGGAGTAGGTATAGACTCCTCCTTGGACAGAGGCGAAAATTGTTGAGAGAGGGCATCAGCCCTAACATTCTTACTACCAGGCAGGTAGGAGACCACATAATTAAACCAAGACAAAAATAGCGCCCATCTGGCCTGTCGGGGCAACAAACGTTTTTCTTCAGATAAATAAGTTAAATTCTTGTGATCAGTAAGAATGAGCACTGGCATGCTAGTACCCTTGAGAAGATGCCTCCATTCCTTGAGTGCCAAAATTATGGCCAGTAATTCCCAATTTCATAATTGCACTCCACTGGAGACAATTTCTTAGAGAAGAAACCACACGGATGCAAGGAACCATCAGGCATAGGACGTTGAGACAAGAGGGCACCTACTCCAGTCTCAGACGCATCAACCTCAAGAACGAAAGGCAGGACAGGGTTAGGATGAGCCAGAACTGGAGTGGCAGCAAAGGCAGTCTTAAGACTATCAAAAACCGTAATGGCAGTAGGTGACCAATGGAGTGGATCATTCTCTTTACGGGTCATGTCTGTAATAGGTTTGACCAAGGAGGAAAAGTTTTTAATAAACTTTCTATAGTAATTGGCGAACCACAAAAAATAGACCGAAGACCAACTGGGCGAGGCCACTGCAGAACTGCAGTCAACTTGTCAGGATCCATGGAGAACCCTGCAATGGAGATAACATAACCTAGGAAGGTTACTTGAGTCTGATGGAACTCACATTTCTTGAGTTTACAAAACAGGCTGTTCTCACATAGTCTCTGAAGAACCTGTGTAACATCAGAACAATGTGATGGGTATATATGTGTGTATGTATATGTATGTATATGTATATATATATATATATATATATATATATATATATATATATATATATATATATATGTATATATATATTATATATATATTATGTTATATGGGTAATTTGAATCTCACATATTAAGCATATTGAGGGTAGCCTTAAATCTAGTATCAAATGTTTATAATGCAGCATTCCACAAGTTTCTTTGTGTATAAGTTGTAACATATGGTTCTAATATAGCATCCTCTCTACAAATGGTTATAAGGGCATATTCTGTTATGTCCTATAACAACATTCTTATTTCCTGTGGGCCCCTTATGCAGATGTGAAGTTAACTACGTTTTTTATATATTTCCTGTGACCTCATGTATGACGTATACATCACTATAAATTCTTTGTGTGTTCTTCAAATAAAGGGGACTTTTGTGAAAACACTCAGTTGCATGTGTGTGTGATTTCAGTGGTCACCCCAGGGCCCTGAAGAAAACGTGTGCTGCACCCTTATCAGCCAGAGCAGAGCTAAGGAACAAAAGAAGTAACCCTACAAAACTGGCGTCAGAAGTGGGATGAAACAGGGAACTCTCGGAAGGTGAGCTGAACAAAGAGTCCTTTTTATTCTGACCTTTTTTCTCTTACCACGAGACCCCTTAAGTTTCATTTTACATAGGAATAGTTGGGAAATATATATGTGAATCTTTGGTAGATTCTAATCAAATCTTTGATAGATTAAAAATAAAAAGAGCAATAGTAGATTTCTTTGGTAGAAATCAGGTTAAATATATATATGAATCTTTGGTAGATTCTAATCAAATCTTTGATAAAAAAAATAAAATAAAAAGGGAATAATAGATTTCTTTGGTAGAAATCAGGTTATATTAAGTCTGGCTGAAGGGTTAAACCACACATTTTCTTGTTGCTTGCTTTTGAAATATTGCTGTAGGCTAACATTGCTTTAAAGTTAAAAGATAAATACTGCATTGTTTATATGAATTCTTATGCTGCTTGCTTTTTAAATATGCTGTATGGCAAAATACTGTTTATTTGTATAAAGTGTTAAGGAAGTAAAATACTGCTTATTGTATAAAGTATTAAAAAAAGTAAACTGTTGCTAATATGTATTGCTGTTTCTAAACGCTACATTTTTTCCTGGTGAAGGGTGACCTTTTGACCTAGAGATAATTAATGCCAGAAACTACTGAAAGGATCAGCAAAGTGATATTTTTTTTCTTTCTTTTGTTGTAAACTTAAGCATTAAGCACAATAACTGGTAACGGAGTACAACCATTCTAGTTAATGTAGTTTTTGCAAAAAGATTCAATAATTAATTGCTCTTAAAAGGTAAAGGTATTGTATTTTTTTATTTTTATTATTTTTTATTATTTATTATTTTTTTTTTGTATTGTATTATATTTTGTTGTAAAAGTTTTAAAAGATAAGTTAGGAGTTGAGAATGGGCAAATCCCAGTCTAAACAATTTCCATCACCTATGCAAGGAGAAAACTGTAAAGATTATGTGGGAAGGGTGTCGCCCAATGGGTTTATGTATATTATTCCTTGGGTTCAGAATATGGCAGAATGGACAGAAGCTATGAGAAGCTCTGATCCATTCCCCAGAGAGGGGGATAATGATAAATTTCATATGAATATGGTAAAAGGGTTGTGTCTAGGTGATGAAGAGGCATTTCCATGGTATAAAGGTGATCCAAGATGGAATATGGATTATATGAAAAAGGGTGGGGAAAATTGGCTGACTGTTGCTCCATACTGGCGATATATTGATATAGATGGGAATAAAAAGAAGGGTAAAAGTGAGAAGCAAAGACAGACAGCATATTCACCCCCCCCTGCCCCATATAATGCCCCTCACCTACCTTTGCCATCATATAACAGACTATATCCTAGCCTTCCATCCCCTAGTGACATAGATCTAGAGACTATTGCTATTGCCTCTGCTCAGGTGCCCAAGGAATGGACCTTGCCAGGACCTTCTGTAACTCCCCGATACCAGGTTACTAAACCCCTAATTATGCCCAAACCCCCGATTAAGGTTGAACCAGTAACACCTTCCTACCCCCCTATAATAACCCCACAATATAAAAGAGGGAATGAAGAAGTAGAGGAGGAGGAGGCAGCTGTACCAGAAGCTAGTATGCCATTTCTTACTGTGGGAGACCAATTAATTATTAAAACTTTGTCCCCGGGTGAATTAAGGGAAATTACCAAGGGAGCCCCAAACCCCCGTCAACATCCATCAGCTTGTATTATGTATTTAAAAAGAATGTTACAAGGACAAAACATGACACAGACAGATATAAGAATTATCATTGATGCACTTCTAGACTATGACCCTGAATCAGGTTGGGAGTGGGGTAATGTAAAGAGTATTAGTAAATTGAGTCGAGATCCAACAATTAACTATGCCCTAAACACACGTGAAGGACTTGATGAAATGTGGACAGAATTAAGTATAGAAATGCATAGAATATGGAAGGATAAACAAAGTATGTCAATTGCACTAGCGTGCAAACAGAATACAAAGGAAACAGTAGTAGAATTTGTTAAGTGTTTTTATAAATGCTGGAAGGAAGAGGCTGGAATGGAATCAGGAGATGCAATGGGCTCTCTGAAGGTCCAGACTTGCATTAATAATATGCAACCTCAGCTTTCTTTGTTGGTGAAGCAACTTGTCTCTGATTGGCCGGAGTCGACTCCAGCAGAATTCATGAAAAGAATTCATGAAAAAGAAGGGGCAGGTTGTTTTGACATCAGGAAATTAGAAGGAAAAAAAGCTGCTTTTTATCAAAAGCAGAGTTTACAACATTGTGATCCATTCCAGGCCAGGGAAAGGGATAATACAGGGAGTAATAGAATGTATGTGAGAGGTAGAGGGAGAGCTAGAGGAAGAGCTAGAGGGAATTATACTTCAAACAGAACACATTGTTTTAACTGTGGGGAACAGGGACATTGGAAAAATGAATGCCCAAAACCCCCTAAAAATTCTGGCCCCCCTTACAATCCCCGACAGTATAACAGACAGCCTTACATAGCCCCTGCACCCATGGAGGCACCCAAACACAACATACAATGGCCATAGGGGTGCCTAGAAGGTAGCACTCCAATTTTTCCAGTGGTGTCAACAAGTTATCATGAGCAACCGTACTTAGTCCTAGAAGTAGAGGGAGAACCCCTACCATTTCTAGTAGACACAGGAGCTACATGCTCTGCCTTATGCTCAGATATGTATGATGGCATTACTGAAAAATCTGAACCTTCTTTAGGGATTAATGGAGTGCTGACTCAGACTCGCATCACACCGCCACTTGAAGTTAGGGTACCCTGTACTGGCCAACAACTTTTGCACCCATTTCGTATTATAACTGGGTGTCCCCTTAACCTTTTGGGTCGTGATCTTATGGGTCCCCTTGGTTTGAAAGTAGTTGTCACTAGACAGGGTGGGTTAGACGTGAGTCTAGGGTCCACTAACCTGTGTTTTTTTAATGACATATTGACAGATGTCCCATCCTCTGTATGGGCATCTTCAAAACTTGACGTTGGTTTAGTTCAGTGTACCCCATATAAAGCCAGATTAAAACCTAATACTACTCCAGTGTTTATTAAACAATATCCATTGTCTAGAGAAAAGAAAGAAGGGATAAGACCCATGATAGAGGAATTCCTTAAACAAGGAATCCTACGTCCAGTAGTTTCTCCCTATAATACCCCATAAATCCGATCCCAAAGAAAGACAATGAATATAGGTTAGTACAAGACCTAAGGGCAATTAATGAAATAGTAATCCCAATTGCCCCAATAGTCCCAGATTTTACAACCTTACTCACAGCCATTCCACATGACGCCTGTATATTTACAGTCATTGATTTAGCTAACGCATTTTTTTCAGTCCGATTGGACCCTGAGACACAGCTACTTATGGCTTTTTATTATGATGGGCGTCAGCTTACCTGGACACGCCTCCCTCAAGGCTATGTGTCTTCACCTGCGGTCTACTCGCTGGTGCTCCAACGTACCTTGCGGTCATGAACTCCAAGCCAAGGTTCCGTCCTCCTTCAGTACGTCGATGACCTACTGTTGTGTAGTCCTAACCAGGAGGCAAATACAGTAGATACAATAAGTCTGTTAAAACACCTTGCTGCTGAAGGTCATAAAATAGCAAAACATAAGCTACAAGTAGGAGTGACAAAAGTGGATTACCTTGGTTTTGTGCTTTCCCAAGGCCACCGGTCCATTAGTCCCAAACGAATCCAAGCAATTCAACAGATCCCAAAGCCAGTTACTAGAAAGGACATGCTCACCTTTCTAGGTATGATTAATTATTGCAGACAATGGATTCCTGAGTGCTCCCATCATGATTCCATTCTAAGGCAAGCCACAAAAGGGGATAGCCCTGAACATATACAATGGACCACAGACATGACTAAATCCTACATAGCTCTGAAGACTAGCATTATTAGTGCCCCTGCTTTAGGACTACCTGATTATTGTAAACCATTTCACTTGTATGCGAGGGACAATTGTAAAACCATGGCTGCTGTCTGTGCCCAAGAGCATGGTGGACGCAATATGCGTCCCGTAGCTTTCTTTTCCAAAGTAGTTCCAATACCGGTACAAGGGATGCCGGCGTGTCTCCGAGCATTGGCGGCTTGCGCCATGGCTGTAGAGATGGTTGAAACAATCACATTAGGCCATCCAATAGTACTACACACTAGTCACCAAGTTTTACATCTTGTAAAAAATGTCACTACCCAACACATGACTTCTCAAAGACTTTCTGGTTATGAATGTATATTACTGAATAATACAAATCTGACTATTAAATATAGTAGTGTATCCTCAGGGCCAACTCAAATACTTAGTGCCTTACTTACAGGATCACCAGACTTTCCAACAGATCATGATTTTATAGAGGTAATACACCACATTACCACACCAAGACCTGACTTGATGGATAAACCTTTTGACCATGCTGATAATGTGTTTGTTGATGGTTCTTGTTCCCGACCTAGTGATGGTATTTATAAGACAGTCTATGCCGTTGTGCAACTACCAGACATTGTTCTAGATGCAGGCCCCATTCCTTATCCTTCTGCACAAGCTGCAGAATTAATAGCACTCACAAAAGCATGTAAATTGTTTGAAAATAAATCTGTTAACATTTACACTGACTCTCGCTATGCTTTTGGGGTTGTGCACGATTTTGGTATGATATGGAAACAACATGGTTTTGTTTCAACAGATGGCAAGACCATCTCTCATACAGACCTGATTAATGACCTTTTAGAGGCCATACAACTCCCAAAGGACATAGCGATCATACATTGCCATGCACATACATACAAGTCTGACCCTATTTCCTTGGGTAATGCACTTGCAGATAAAATTGCTAAAGAGGCTGCTTATGTTTCTCATACACCCGGATCCACCATCCGTATGTATGCTGTTTTAGCCCCACCTTCATGTCCTACAGACCATATGCTTTTTGAACTCCAGGGACATGCCACTCCTAGTGACATATCTTTCTGGACTACTAATGGGTTAACTTTAGATGAGAATGGTTTGTTTTCTAAAGAGGGGAAGGTGGGCATACCGGAAAGCAGTGCACCACTCTTTATAGCACAAGCCCATGGTGCTGGACACCTAGGTATAAAACCAACAACTAACTTGTTGAAGCAATCTTTCTACATTAGAGGTATAGGTGATCATTGCAAGGCATATATTAATAGATGTGTATATTGCTTACAGACCAATGCAACCATTCCCAATAAAGCCCAGCATGACCACTTACCCCCACCTACAGCCCCATTCACACATCTACAAATTGATTTTACACATATTCCAAAAACTGGCACTAAACAATTATATCTGCTTGTAATAGTTGACCAATTTTCTAAGTGGCCAGAAGCTTTTGTTACCCAGAGTGAAGATGCAAAAACAGTCGCTAAAATTTTAGCCACTGAAATAATTCCCAGATTTGGTTGTCCGCTTCAGATTAATTCTGATAACGGTCCAGCGTTCATTATTAAAATCACACATGAGTTAGTAGAATGGTTACAGAGTAATTGGAACTTTCACATTCCCTACCATCCTCAAAGCTCAGGGATTGTAGAAAGAATGAATCGTAATATCAAGGAAAAACTTTTAAAGGCAACAGCAGGTACATGGGTTAAATGGCAAAACAATTTACCTGTGATTTTAGCAGAAATCAGAATGACCCCAAATAGGACAACCAGGTTGTCTCCATTTGAGGTCCTAATGGGTAGACCATTCCCGACTCCATGGGTAAAAGGCCCACTTATCATTAAAAATGGTGATTTAGATTGTATTAAGGAACAATATGTAAAACAATTGATTGATAAATTGAATGGCATCTATGATGATGTGTCTTCCCGTTTACCTCTTCCCTCACAGGAACCAACTCATCCTTTCAAGCCTGGAGATCTGGTCTGCATTCGCCAGCTGAATAAAGCAAAGAAAGGAGGTTTCCCGTTCAGCAAGCCAGTCACTGTGATCGCTGTAACCAGGACTGCCGTACTGATTGATGACAAGGACATCTGGATACACGCTTCACGAGTGAAACTCTGTCCAAAGAGAGGAGAAGCGGGTGACAAGCTATCGGTCACCCCTCACAAAGGAGAAGTGGGTGATAAGGTATCGATCACTCCTCACAAAGACCAGGATGACGATCTCAATCATGGATCCAAGACATTCCTGCAAGATCTTCCTTTTCCTAATGGGGATATTGATCTTTGTGTATATCCCAATAGTATTAATAACGGCATGTTATTACTCACCTGAAGATGTTGGACACTTTACACCTATTTGTTTACTATTATTAACATTGTTTAACTGTTACATGTCTTGTACTTTACGAAAGAAAATATCTGGTATGATACAAGATGCAGAAAAAGTTCAACTGCAAAATTTAATTAGAGGTAGACCCAGATAGTTTATATGGTAGGAACATTACAGGTTATGTGATCACGATGTGATCAAAGAGGGGAATGATGGGTATATATGTGTGTATGTATATGTATGTATATATATATATATATATATATATATATATATGTGTATATGTGTATATATGTGTATATATATATATATATATTATATATATTATGTTATATGGGTAATTTGAATCTCACATATTAAGCATATTGAGGGTAGCCTTAAATCTAGTATCAAATGTTTATAATGCAGCATTCCACACGTTTCTTTGTGTATAAGTTGTAACATATGGTTCTAATATAGCATCCTCTCTACAAATGATTATATGGGCATATTCTGTTATGTGCTATAACAACATTCTTATTTCCTGTGGGCCCCTTATGCAGATGTGAAGTTAACTACGTTTTTTATATATTTCCTGTGACCTCATGTATGACGTATACATCACTATAAATTCTTTGTGTGTTCTTCAAATAAAGGGGACTTTTGTGAAAACACTCAGTTGCATGTGTGTGTGATTTCAGTGGTCACCCCAGGGCCCTGAAGAAAACGTGTGCCACACCCTTATCAGCCAGAGCAGAGCTAAGGAACAAAAGAAGTAACCCTACAAAACGAGCCTCAAGTTTGGGTGAGTGTATGAGGATGTTGCCTAAGTACACCACAACACACTGTTGCAACATATCTCGTAGGACATCTTTAATAAATTCCTGGAAAACAGCAGGAGCATTACATAGGCCAAAGGGCATTGCAAGATACTCATAATGCCCGCTCCTGGTGTTAAATGCTGTTTTCCATTCGTGGCCCTCCTTGATCCTAACGAGATTGTACACTCCTCTCAAATCAAGTTTAGAAAAGACTGTAGCTCCCTTGAGGCAGTCAAAGAGTTCCGTAATGAGCGGAATAGGGTAAGCATTCTTAATGGTAAGACAATTAAGACCCCTATAATCGATGCATGGTCTTAGCTGGCCACCCTTTTTCTTCACAAAGAAGAAGCCAGCCCCTGCAGGAGAGCAGGATTTGTGGATTATCCCCCGCGACAGATCATCGGCAACATACTCCTCCATAGGAGGAATGGCTCCGGGTTGCAGGTCTATAGCACAATCATAAGACTAGTGAGGAGGCAACATACCGGCACGCACCTTGTCAAAAATGGAGCTCTCACAAACAGGTCTGAGACAACACAAGGGCAACGCATACTGAACAGAGGCCCTTTAAATAATAAGTGATGACATCACAATTCTGACACTGCATCCTTTCTCACACGGATGATGTACATCAGTCTGGCCATAAAAGGAAGTGCAGGAAATGAGCAGCATCACACAGTATGCACCAGAGTCAGCAAGAGAGGTGAGTAAAATGGCTGCCAGCAGCACATGGCAAACAAAGCAGGGAAAAACCCCTAACAAGAACAGGGTGTTTCCTCTTTGAGGGTTTTTAGTAATCATTCTAGATCTTCCCTTAAGTAGCTGTTTCCTATCTGCTACCTTCGCATTAGCAAATCCTAATTCTATTATTTCTTTAGGATACTTTTTTGCTTCAAATTTTAATTTAAGTTCTTGTGATTCTTTCTTAAATGTCTTTGTGCTTCTGCAAGTCCTATGTACCCACTGGAATTGTCCATAGGGGATGTTTTTAATAAAATTTTTATAGTGATAGCTTTTAGCATGAAGGTAGCTATTAGAATCTGTTTGCTTTTTATAGAGAGATGTGACTATTTTATTATGTTCATAATATTGAATTATGTCTAAAAATTCTATTTCTTTTACCTCACAAATGTGGGTAAATTTCAAATTGTGATCATTATTGTTAACATATTTTATAAAGGAGGACATATTGGCCTCTATTTATCAAAGGTCTTGCGGACCTGATCCGACAGTGCGGATCAGGTCCGCAAGACCTCGCTAAATGCGGAGAGCAATACGCTCTCCGCATTTAACATTGCACCAGCAGCTCACAAGAGCTGCTGGTGCAAAGCCGCCCCCTGCTGACTCGCGGCCAATCGGTCGCCAGCAGGGAGGTGTCAATCAACCCGATCGTACTCGATCGGGTTGATTTCCTGCTCTGAAGACTCGCCAGAAACACAGGCCCACAAGCTCCGTACGGAGCTTGATAAATATGGGCCATTGTCTCCCGGTGCCTAAGAGGAATTACCAGACAGCGGTATACATAATTGCAGCCCCATAAGTGGAAAAGATACTGTTTTTTATTTTAAAGCAGAATGTCTGACTCACACCGACCAACAGAGGGAAATCTTATATATTCTGCAAGTCGGGACTCAAATTATTTTAAATTCGCTGATCAAACCTTATTTCTGTTGAGGTTTTACATTGTAAATAGAAAACCTATAGGGTATCTGTCTGTCTTTAATTCAAAGATTAAAACTTACTGCACTATGTGGAGATGGTTTATGCGCTTCTTTCTTTGATATTTTATATATATATGTAACTTTACATATAAGGCATACACCATGTGTTATAACGCCCTAGAGCAATAAAATATTGACTTGTAATAAGAACACAAAAATAGAAGGGCTACTGATTTTACTTGACCAATGTTAGTGCACAACATCTCTAATATTTTTGCCCTCCACTTGTAATCTAACCCTTTATATAAAGTATTTTTTGATTAATTATAGTTTTAGGCAGACTATTTATTTAGCAAAGGTTATATAAGAAAGAAATAATAGATTGTAGATAAGTAAAAAACATATACAGTAAAACCTGCTGTTTTTAGATGATGTTTACTTTTTAGAAAAAATATATTATTTTGCCACTAGATGGCATTACTAGTACATCTGAAAGATATATAGGAAGAAAGCACCTAACAGAAATCTGTTATTAAAAGACTTTCACTGAGAGTAAAGACTAATTCATTAGAGCTTGCAATTTTAGCACTACTGACCCTGCAAGTCTATGGACTAGATTATAAGTGGAGCGCTAATGTTAGTGCGGGACAAATTAAGCAATATTGCAACTGTGCTAACAATCATATTACAAATTGGAGGTCTAAATATATGTATGTGTGTGATATAGGTGAGTATATAAATGTGTATTTATGTGTTTATATGTGCAAATATGTATATAAATAGATAAATGCATATATACACATCCTTTTTATTGTAAATACATATATATATATATATATATATATATATACCTGTAGATATATATACCTGTAGATATATATACCTGTAGATATAACGGTATAGATGTGTATTTTAATTGAGCGGTATCATACTGTATATATTGAGATATATATTTAATAATAAATAGTGCATTATTTTGTATTTGAAAAACATAGGAATGTAAATATTGTTTTGCACTTTGTGTTTCTCAATTTAGATTTTAACAAGGATGTGTTATCGCTCATGAAAACATAGAAATCATAAGGCACGTGAATATTTTATATGTAATATTTCAAGAACTCACCTTAAGACTACTAAGTTTTCATGTGCTCTAACCTGACCATGTTTAAATCTGAATTGCAAAACACATACGGCGAGATTATGAGTTTTGCGTTAGCCTTAAAAAGCAGCGTTGAGAGGTCCCAACTCCGCTTTTTATCTAACACTGGTATTACAAGTTTGGCAGGTAGAGACTCACCGCTCACTTTTCTTCCGTGACTTTTCCATACCGCAAATCCCCTTATGTCAATTGCGTATCCTATCTTTTTAATGGGATTTGGCTAACGCTGGTATTACAAGTCTTGGAGAAAGTGAGCGGTAGAGCCTCTACCTCCAAGACTCCTACCGCATATAAAAGTTAGTAGTTAAAAGTTTTATGGGCTAACGCCGGAACATAAAACTCTTAACTACATTGCTACAAAGTAAACTAACACCTATAAACTACCTATGAACCCCTAAACCGAGGCCCCCCCCACATTGCAAACACTATAATAAAATAATTTAACCCGTAATCTGCCGACCGGACACCGCCGCCACCTACATTATACCTATGAACCCCTAATCTGCTGCCCCTAACATTGCCGACACCTACATTATAGTTATTAACCCCTAATCCACCCCCCAACGTCACCGCCACCTACCTACACTTATTAACCCCTAATCTGCCGACCGGACATCACCGCCACTATAATAAATGTATTAGCCCTAAACCGCCGCACTCCCACCTCGCAAACACTATAATACATTTTTTTAACCACTAATCTGTCCCCCCCAAAGTTGCCGCCACCTACCTACAATTATTAACCCCTAATCTCCCGCCCCCAACGTCGCTGCTACTATAATAAAGTTATTAACCACTAAACCTATGTCTAACCCTAACCCCCCCCTAACTTAAATATAATCTATAGGAATACATAGAACATATTATTCTATGTGAAGAACTTTGTAATGTAAAATATGAATATTTCATGTCGGATTTGTATATATATACTGTATATAGTGAGGGGAAAAATAATTTCATCCCCTGCTGATTTTGTACATTTGCTCACTGACAAAGAAATGATCAGGCTCGCCGAAAACAGCAGTTAAGAAGCAGTGGTCTTAATACCGCTGCACCTTAACTCTTTCCGCTACTTCTGAGGCTGCAGACATCAATCTGCCCGATCGTATATGACCGGGTTGATTGACACCCTCTGCTAGTGGCCGATTGGCCGCAAATCTGCAGGGTGTGGAATTGCACAAGCAGGTCACCAAAACTGCTTGTGCAATGTTAAATGCCGACAACGTATGCTGTTTGCATTCAGCGATGCCTGGGGGACATGATACGCTACAGTGTATCATGTCCGCCTGACATTGATAAATTGGCCCCTATGTCACTTGGTTTAATGCATGTATTTCTAAAGAGCCAATAAAGGAGTGTATGTGTACAGTTCTACCCTATGTCACTTGGTTTAATGCATGCATTTCTAACTAGCCAATAAAGGAGTGTATGTGTACAGATATAGCCTATATATAAAGGAGTGTATGTGTACAGATATAGCCTATATATAAAGGAGTGTATGTGTACAGATATAGCCTATATATAAAGATATAGCTTATGTCACTTGGTTTAATGCATGCATTTCAAATGAGCCAAGAAAGGACTGTAATGTGTACAGATCTTACCCTATGTCACTTGGTTTAATGCATGCATTTCTAACAAGCCAATAAAGGAGTGTATGTGTACAGATATAGCCTATATATAAAGGAGTGTATGTGTACAGATATAGCCTATATATAAAGGAGTGTATGTGTACAGATATAGCCTATATATAAAGGAGTGTATGTGTACAGATATAGCCTCTATATAAAGGAGTGTATGTGTACAGATATAGCCTATATATAAAGGAGTGTATGTGTACAGATATAGCCTATATATAAAGGAGTGTATGTGTACAGATATAGCCTATATATAAAGATATAGCCTATATCATTTGGTTTAATGCATGCATTTCTAATGAGCCAAGAAAGGTGTGCATGTGTACAGTTCTACTCTATGTCACTTGGTTTAATGCATGCATTTCTAATGAGCCAAGAAAGGAGCGCATGTGTACAGTTCTACCCTATGTCACTTGGTTTAATGCATACAATTCTAACAAGCCAAGAAAGGAGTGCATGTGTACAGTTCTACCCTATGTCACTTGCTTTAATGCATACAATTCTAACAAGCCAAGAAAGGTGTGCATGTGTACAGTTCTACTCTATGTCACTTGGTTTAATGCATCCATTTCTAATGAGCCAAGAAAGGAGCGCATGTGTACAGTTCTACCCTATGTCACTTGGTTTAATGCATGCAATTCTAACAAGCCAAGAAAGGAGTGCATGTGTACAGTTCTACCCTATGTCACTTGGTTTAATGCATGCAATTCTAACAAGCCAAGAAAGGAGTGCATGTGTACAGTTCTACCCTATGTCACTTGGTTTAATGCATGCATTTCTAATGAGCCAAGAAAGTAGTGCATGTGTACAGATCTTCCCTAAGTCACTCCCATTACATTGTCACATTTAGTCAGTTTCATAATGGCTTTTGCCGAATTTATTAACACCCTTTGCTTTTCTCTGTCTTTTACTTTTTCTTATCAATAATCCTATTAATTACTTAATCCACATATTTGCTTGTTTTTTATTTTTCACTTAAATTTATATTTCTACAGTTGTCCTTCACCCTCACAAAACATTGTCTTCTCTCATTCCCATTACAAGTCCTGTTTTTCTATCACCATTTCTGTTACATTACATATTACATTCTTGTTCCTATATAGTTATATAGGTGTATTGGTGGGGGGGGGGGGGCTTAAAACAGCATAATGACTTTGCTTTTGAAGTTTTTATTTCTTTTGAAAGCACCAACATCACAGCTACCTACAGTGCTACCATTACCATCCAAATCTGCACTCATTTAAAGGGACAGTCTACACCAGAATTTTTATTGTTTTAAAAGATAGATAATCCATTTATTACCCATTCCCCAGTTTTGCATAACCAATACAGTTATGAAAATATACTTTTAACCTCTGGGATTATCTTGTATCTAAGCCTCTGCAAACAGCCCCTTTCTTCAGTTCTTTTGACAGACTTGCAGTCTAGCCAATCAGTGCCTGCTCCCAGATAACTTCACATGCACGAGCACAGTGTTATCTATATGACATACGTGAACTAACACCCTCTAGTGGTGAAAAACTGTAAAATGCAATCTGAAAAGAGGTGGCCTTCAAGGTCTAAGAAATTAGCATATGAACCTCCTAGGTTAAGCTTTCAACTAAGAATACCAAGAGAACAAAGCAAAATTGGTGATAAAAGTAAATTGGAAATTTTTTTAAAATTACATGCTCTATCTGAATCATGAAAGTTTATTTTGGCCTAGACTGTCCCTTTAAATTACGACCACATCTGTACTTGATTGGTTGGGAGTGTGCATACAGAAAAAAGTCCTAATGATCAAAATCTCACCAGCACGAAGAGAAGTCATGCACAATCGTTGAGGGCTTTTTTTTAACATTATATTGTAATGTTTGTGCTTTTCCTTCATATCCAGAACCCTGTATAGCTAGAGAAAGAGCTTCCAAGCTACTTGTGGCTTTCTAATTTTTTTTTTGAAGGGACTTCACAGTGTTGACAAGACTTGTTACATAATCTTGCCAGAATGGAGAGCTATAGATCATCAGAGCTATAGATCATCAGGTCCTAAAGTGTAGAGGTGGAAGATGACAATGCTGAATAACAATATAAAGATAATAAGAAATATAGGCTGAAATGTATAAAGCTGCAAGATGCAGCTTTATGTAGCTTTGGTGCAGACCGTTGCTTCCTAACCTGTACTCCAGCTCTTAGCTGGCGGACTAAAATCACCCCGGACAAGTCTGATGCAATGATAAATGTGGGCAGCGTATTGCTGCCCCCTGGCCACGATACCAGGCAAAAGTAAAAAAAGTCCAGCACCCATACACCAACCTGCACGCTGCCCAGGATACTGCAATCCCACAAAATAGAGAAAACCAAAGGAAGCAGCCGCATAAATTGTCACAATGTTTTATTGGCACAAAAAGCCCACAATCTTTCGGGGATTCACCCCTTAATCATGTGGAACAATAATTAAGCAATCCTTGTCTGCCCGGTGCTTCTTAAATGCCGGCCATAGACTTTAGATGTATAATAATCCAGTAATAATGATGTAATAAAATGGAATTATATAAATAAATATATTAAATTATATAGACCAGTCTCACAAAGTAAACATAGCATAAAAATGATAGAATTAAAGTTTAGATACAATACAGACCACTATGTGATGCTATAATAAACCATCTGCTTGTTTAACCCCTTAATGACCACAATGTACCCTGTATGTCACTGGTCGTTAAGGGTTTTTTCAGGACATAATAGCACAAGTCTAGCAAGAACACGCTATTAATTCCCTCCCTCCAGCAGGCTTTGTGGAATAGAGCAGTCTCAACGCTGGTGGCAAGACCCCACTATAAAATAATCAAGTCCCAAAAAAAGGCCAGCGACATACAGGGTACGTCGCTGGTCCTTAAGGGGTTAAGAAGAGGTTTATGATTAGATAAGACAAACATTTGTGCTGAAGGACGTAAGGAAGTAAAGTAATCAGAGCAAGGCTATTTAAAATGGTATATTCCATAAAAAGCAAAACCAATAAGGAAAGACTTCATAACCTTGATGTATATAGCTAGAGGAGAGACGGCTAATAAGATATAAACCTTGAAGAGAGAGAGAATTTAATAGAAAGAAATACCAGAAAAAGACACGTGATTGAAGTTGGATAGTAGTAAGTTAGGCAGTTATTTGTGCAAGCATTTCATTACGAATAGAGTTGATACAGAAAAAAGATTTCCACGAAAAAAAGAAAGGAACAGATGCATCAACTGAATTAATTTACGCCTTGGTTAAACACAAGGAATAATGTCATCCTTAGGGCGCAATTGTTACTGCAAATTCGTTTGCACAAACTCGAGGTAATTTACGCTCGCTATATTTTCTATGGGTAGCATTTAGTGGTATTATGTGCTTGCATTACAAGTTGAAAGTAAATGGGATAGATCAAACACAATCACATTTACCGCTAAAACTTTTTACGAAACCTGAAAGGTTGCGTAAAGAGTTTGTCCAGAGGAAACAGTTGCACTAAACTACCCTATTAACCCCTAAACCACCATCCCCACACTGAAAACTACCTCTTTACACTATTAAGCCCTAAACTGCCACACCCCTATTGCAAAGTAATGCACTACACTATTAACCCCTAAACCACCAGCCCCCTACTGCAAAATAACCCACTAACATCGAAACCCCCTAGCTAACCCAAAATAGACTAACTCTACCTTTACAAAAAAATATATAACCTGTTAAACTTACCTGTGAAAGTAAACAAAATCGAATCTTATCTTTAAAAAAATAAAACTACCATTACTATTAAATAAAAAAACTACCATTACCAAAAAAAAGTACATTACTTAAAAAAAAACATAACATTACTAACCCCCCTTAAAATTACCAAAAATAACAAAAAAGTTATGCCTATTCTAATACACCAAAATAAAAAAATACCCCCCCCAAAAAAAACAAAAAACCTTATTCTTAAACTAAACTACAAAAAGCCCTTAAAAGGTCCTTTTGTAGGGCATTGGTAAAAAAAAAAAAAAACAACACATTTTCAAATGCCCTTTTCAGGAAGTTGTTTTTTTGTTTTTAATAGTAATGGTAGCTTTTTTATTTTCTCTTAAAAAAAGGAAAGATCAGATTTTGTTTACTTTCACAGGTAAGTTTTAATTTTTTTAAAGGTAGTTAGGTATTTTTTTGGTAAAGGTAGGGTTAGTCTATTTTGGGTTAACTTAGGGGGTGTTAGGTTAGGGGGTTTATATATTAGTGGGTTATTTTGCGGTCGGGAGTGGCAATTAAGGGGTTAATTGAATAATGTGGACTTTGCAGTTGGCTATGTGGCAGTTTATATATTAGTGGGTTATTTTGCGGTCGGGGCTGGCAGTTAAGGGGTTAATTGAATAGTGTGGACTTTGCAGTTGGCTATGTGGCAGTTTAGGGGTTATTAGAGTCGGGGCTTATGGTGATAAGGTTTGCGCACAAGAAGGGTGTCTTTTCCACTTTTTTTCTCCTTTGACTTCTATGGGGGAAAAGGTTGTCACACACACAATAGTGTAAGTTAGACTTTTTGCGCTTGTCGGGTTAGCGCTGGAGCAATAACTTTTTACTTTCAACTCGTAATACCAGCGCAAACCGACGAGCGCAAATTGTTTAATTCTATCGCAGTTAGTGCTCTAGCAAAATTACTAATTAGCACTCCACTTGTAACCTAGCCCTTAATAGACAACAGCTCTAAAGCTTCAAAAGTAAAAAAAAAAAAGTTGAGTTAAAAAAAGAAAACTTTATAATTGTCTTTTTTAATAAACAAGATCAATATAAATGTTCCCATATGGCTAATCTAGGCCATATTTACACTGTTGCCGATAAAGAATAACGTTTCACAAAATCCAGCAACAGCTTTCATTTTACATACTGTTGCAGTACATTTTACCAGCTCTCAAAAAAATTGTCAGGTAGTAAACATAATTCACTTCTTTTTACATTTGCATCTGCGGTTTCTATTTCTCACTTATCACAATGAGATTCAAGTAGCGGGATTCAAGATTACAATGTCTGCAGTTTTAATTTCATACTTGTCAAGGTCGGATTCAAGTAGCGGCACTCAAGATGGTAACATCTGAGGATTCTATTTCTCACTTGTTATGGTGGGATTCAAGATTACAGTATCTACATATTCTATTTCTCACTTGTTATGGTGGGATTTAAGATTACAGTATCTACATATTCTATTTCTCACTTGTTATGGTGGGATTTAAGATTACAGTATCTACATATTCTATTTCTCACTTGTTATGGTGGGATTCAAGATTACAGTATCTACATATTCTATTTCTCACTTGTTATGGTGGGATTCAAGATTACATTATCTACATATTCTATTTCTCACTTGTTATGGTGGGATTCAAGATTACAGTATCTACATATTCTATTTCTCACTTGTTATGGTGGGATTCAAGATTACAGTATCTACATATTCTATTTCTCACTTGTTATGGTGGGATTTAAGATTACAGTATCTACATATTCTATTTCTCACTTGTTATGGTGGGATTTAAGATTACAGTATCTACATATTCTATTTCTCACTTGTTATGGTGGGATTTAAGATTACAGTATCTACATATTCTATTTCTCACTTGTTATGGTGGGATTTAAGATTACAGTATCTACATATTCTATTTCTCACTTGTTATGGTGGGATTTAAGATTACAGTATCTACATATTCTATTTCTCACTTGTTATGGTGGGATTTAAGATTACAGTATCTACATATTCTATTTCTCACTTGTTGCGGCAAGATTTAAATAGCGGCATTCAAGAGGGTGTTGTCTGCAGAATCTATTTCTTACTTGCTACTGCAGGCCCAATAATCTTGAATCCGGCTACTTGAATCAGATTGGCCAAAATTGAATATGAAAGAGAAATTGCAAAGGCTTCTAAGACAAAACCAAAATATTTTTTTAAGTATATAAAGGCAAAAAAATCTAAGAAGGAAAATACAGGTACATTAAAATGTGTGAATGGGAGCATTAACAGGGACAGGGGAAGGACGAGGTGCGAAACTAGAGGAACCAACGGGAGAGACACTGAATCAAACTAGACCATACAAGCCCCTACTAATGCCTGGGTTATCTCTAGATGATATCAGGAAAAATAGATATTATCAAAGTAAAAAAAAACAAAGAACCCTCCAGATCCAGGAGTAACAAACCCAAGGGTTCTAAGGGAACTGTCATAGCCAAACCTCTCCTTTTAATTTTTCAAGATTCATTATCCTCAGGCATAGTAATATGCTGTTTGAGCCATTAAAACATTTTTGTGCAATATTTATTTTAAATCAGTTTTATTACATGGCGATATTATGAGTGCCACTGTATTTAGTAATGTAAACAGTTAACCAGAGCTCTGAAGTTGCGGTAATCATTCTAGTGTAACTCACAATTACGCTCAAGTGATCGTGTTTACTTTCAACTTGTAATGCAAGCGGCAAGCCCCTGTGATAAACTGCTCTTCGTTTGTGATCCACTCATAATCTGAACCATTATGACAGCTTCATTTTTTATTTTAACATTATTTTAATCAAACCTTTTCCCTCCAAATAATTATTTATTTTATTTGTTGGAATGCATTTTTTTAATACTGTAAATATCAGCCCAAAACATGACATCCGTTTTAATTCAAGGGTTGACTTGAAAACTATTAACACAACACACACATATTGATTAAACAATGAAATAAAATTAAAAGTGATGGTTTTACCAGGAGGTCATCTTAAAGGGACAGTAAACACATTGCTATGCTTCTGACAATACAGGAACATAATAAGTGATGATTTTTATGTTTTCGATAATTAGTTTTACACTTGATTTAGGCTTAATTTGCTGTTGAATCAAACAAATCCCAACACTTGCTTTAATAGCATGAGGCAATGCTAAATTGCTTGAACAGTATTAATTTGTTCTGAATATTGTTTTTTGGATTTGTTTCATTATTATATCCACCTTGTAGATGATAATTATAAACTAATATAAAATTATTTTTAACAAGACATAATGAAGATCATCTTAAAGTGTTTAAGGTCCCTTTCATGATACATCTTAGGACACATGATAGATCATTATTAAATCACATAACATGTGCAATCATAACATAAATATTTACCTTGGTTGTTTATGCCAGCTTGTTATGGCCCCAGATCACCACAAGGTGGAGCACTGGCTCTAGCCGGCTAGCTCATTCTCTACCTCTGTCATGGCCACCATTCCTCTCACCCATGAGCTTGACTTATGCAGGTATTTAAGCTTGATGTCTGTCACCTGCTTCTTAACCTGCAAAACAGTCATTTGGGTGGATGACTCTGAATTGACAGCTGCCGTCACAATCTCCCAGATGTTACCCCTCACCACATAACTGGTCAACCTATTCTGGTTAACAGAGAGATGAGAGTAATTAGGCTCCAGGGAAGATCCCAGTACATCATTCTCAGTAGTGAGAAATCTGGGACCATCCATCTTTCTTGGTTTTCTGCTGTATGCAAGTGACATCGATAAGTACGCTATTTGGTCTTATATGGTGGGCAGATCATAGGAGCTCTTGTTACACAATTCATAAACTATTTAAGAATGTTATAGAATGTTTTAGAGTCATTTGCTGTTGTTTTTTTTTTATAATTTTAAATAAAAAACAGATGTAGATTCCTCAGAATATTACAGGAACTTAAAAAGTTATATTTGAAATATATTTCATATTTGATTAGGAATATTTTGGACAATATGCTGCTTTTAAAGGTGATTACAGTATGAGTGAAAGGTTTGAAGGTTCAACTAACATTTTAAAAATACTGGGTCCCATTCCAATCTGAATTTGTATACAAACACATCATGTAACTGCTTATATATTTAATCAATGTTAAATAAATTACAATTAAAAATTAGGCCAGCTAGCTGAGCCTGAGTAAAAATTTTAAAGTACATAAAACCCAAAAATGATCTTTCATGATTCAAATAAAGAATACAATTTTAAAAAAACTTTCCAATTTACTTCTATTATCAAATTTTCCTCATTTTTTTGTTATCCTTTGTTGTAATCAGAAGGTAAGCTCAGGAGTGTGCTTGTGTCTGCAGCAGTATATGGCAGCAGTTTTGCAACAATGTTATACATTAGCAAGAGCACTATATGGCAGCACTATTACCTGTCACGTAGTGCACCAGACATATGTGCGCTACCTATCTAGATATCTCTTCAACAAGGGATAACTTGAGAACAAAGTAGATTTGATAATAGAACTTTTAAAAATGGTATTCTCTGTCTGAATCATGAAAGAAAAATGTTGTGTTTCATATCCCTTTATAGACTTTAAGAAACTATAGGAAAAGTATCACAGTCTTCACAAGGATTTTCAGAGACCTTCATAGAAGCAAATGATAAACAGCCAAAAGCAAAGTAATTCATGGTAGGTAACTAATTGTTTATTAATGATGACTGCCTGATATGTGGGACTACAGCTTTTTTCACATAACCAATAACATTATGTGATGTGCAACTTATAATTCCATGTAACTTGAATTACATTTATTAACATGTTTATATTTCAAACATAAATGAACATTTAGATGATCGTATTGTATTTGTGTACAAATGTCATGGTTTAAAAGTGTGACTTTATTTTTAACCCCTTCATGGTGGGGACAAATTTTAACGATCGCAATGAAGTTCTAATGTAAATATTATAAGGTAAATCATGTGATTCCAAAGCTGGTATTGGATCCTGGGTGACTGCCTACGATGCTTGGCACGGCCCACAAGCAGACCGTGAACTTCGCTGACGCAGGAGGGTGCAGAACCCCAAAAAAGGTAGGACGCCCCATGCTGTCCTAACAGCGTTTAAGCCCAGTGCTTTTAGAATGGCATAGAATGTCCTAGCAGCATTAAGCAGTTAACATTTTATTGAAAAAAACAAATCTGGTTTCATAGCATGTGAACAGCTTATGCTCTAAAAAAAGACAAAGACATACAAACAGTTAAAGTAATAGTAAAGATGAGGATAAAGATTTTAAAGGGCCATAAAAGTATTTGTTAGAGCATGTAATTTAAAGACTATGGACCCTGCAGAGGAGTTTACCACAAGAGAAGATCCACTCAGGATCTGCTGAACACTGCTGGTTCTGAGTGGAACCCAACGCTGATCTAATCTGCAGCACTAGTCACATGACTCAGATGTGCAACTACCCTTGATGATTGGATCAGTGGTGGTTTCTACTCACTCAGTCCAGTAGTGCTCAGACACAAACACACACATCTATCAATTGCTGCAATATTTATAAAAAAAACACAGATTTCTTGAAACAATACTTCCCAAACACAATACTAAGTGCTCAAAGCCAACAGAACTAACAGCAACAGCTAGCTGAATAAAAGAAACTTTCAGTGCTACCTCTAAACTGTAAGCTCCATGGGCAATCTCTTATTATACCCCCCTAGAATGTAAGCTTTTTTGGCAAAATCTCCCATTATATACCTGTATAATACTACAATAACTGCAAGCTTCTTACAAATACAGCCACAAAAAATGCCGCCCGCTCCCAATCTTTTTTTTAACTGGATATATTATATTACCTTTATTTGTCACTGCTACCTGTCCCCCCCACAAAACCAATTTTTTCTTTTTAAGCGTATAAGTCGGCACTGCCAATTTGGGGACGTATCATCACATAGTCTATTAAAAATAATTGAAATGCGCTTTGGGTGTCAGCAAGATCTCACCCTATGTGACTTGTGGTGGGACTGTAGACAAACTTGTACATGTGCAGTTTGTCTTCCTATTTACCAGATGCAATTCACTCTATACAAGGTAGAAAGAAATATGAAGGATCAGAGATAGGAGATAGTTAATAATATAGTTTTATTAAGAAACAGTTAAAAAAATAGTGATCTCACTTTTGTGATTATATAAATTGCATAGCATTGAAGATATGTCCCTAAAAAATGTTTTTTTGTTGCTGACGGTGTAAGACTTAAAAGCAAAGTAGAGCAGATGTTTTCTTTGCATGAATGCATTTTAAAATAAATGGGTTATTGTGGGTTTTTCAAATTATTTTGAATATGTTTGAATTTGAAAACTCTACAAAACCCATGAGATGCACTTTGGAAGGGAATTCAGACTGATTAGATTGAATCCCACTGCATGTGCCCATGTTCCAAGTGGCAGTGATGTCACATACCACAGCAGCAGCTGCACTCAGAATGTGAGGAAAAGCTGCCAGTGGCCAGAATGTAGTAGACAATAGATCACATCTCACCTCAACAGCTCTGATATTATCAACTCATAAAATGTAGATTCATGTATCTGTTATTTTTTTAAATATCAGAAAACTGATATTTATTTTTCTTACTTCTGTATAATAGGAATGTATCAGTTAAAAAGAACCAGCTTTGGTTTTTATCTGCCTTTTATTTATTTTTAATTTAGTGTTAATTTCCTGTTTTGACCACCAGAGGTCTCTACAGTCTGTGTTCTGTGCTATGTACCCATTCACTGTGTTTTAGATCAAATGAAAGCTCATTTTCTTGTTATCTTTAATACTTAGTGGTTGATCATTATCCTTTTTTAAAAAAGGGGATTTTAGTAGATAAAACATAAAACCACAACAGGTTTTTTAAAAAAGGATTGTGATTACCCCCTAAGAGAGAAAGAGATACAGTCGTTCAGGGCACTAAGATCCCTACAACAGACAATTAGGATTTTTTTTTCAGAAAACAAAATTGTGCTTTCAGATCAAAGTAACAGAAGGTTAGATCCAATTATCTGTCCTATGCTGGAGCCCTTAAAAAATCAAGTGCATTTATCATAGTGGCCTCACTTTAGCAATCTGATTATACTCACACTGCTATTATTTATGGACATTGGACACCACAGTATATTCAACTAACCAATCAGAGAAGTGGGTGGGTTCCATTTTGGCATTTAGTCAAAAGCACATACTTGTTTAAGGGCCAGATTATAAATGGAGCGCTAACTGATCCCGCTCAAGCATTAATTGTGCTAGAAATAAGCTTTTGTGCTTGTCAGGTTAAGCTCGTATCATGAGTTGAAAGTAAACTGTCTTTGCTTGAGCGCTAACCCGACGAGCGCAAAAAGCCCAACTTAGAATAATTTGTGCATTTTCACTTGTACCCACCTAGAAGTCAATGGAGGAGAAAAAAGTGGGGGAAAAAACTACTCTCGAGCAAACCCCATTGCATATTCTAGTGTGTGCTAACCCATGTGTGCATTGCTGACTATGGTAAAAACACAAAAAATGCATAACTAGGAATAGTTATTTCTCATATTTGGTGCCAACTTTTCTAGTTTTTTGGGGATAAAGTGTTGTTCTGGATAGAAATAACACTGGGCCAGATTACAAATGGCACGCTAATGATAGTGCAGGCTGCGATAAGTAGTATCTCTGGATGGTATTAACATTAGCACTCAAGTTGATATTACAAGTCCATGGTAAATCCCACTTACCATAGAAGGGTTAGTGTGGCCAACATTGTGCTAGTGCATCCTATACTTTCAATGGATATTGCGACTGTGCTGAATAGTTATAGTTTGTGCTTGAATAAAAGTCGAAACTGCGCTAGAATATTTAGCATGACTTGAGACCTCAATTAAATTTTTTGTATGTGTGTGTGTATATATATATATATATATATATATATAAATACATGTATGTGTTTATGTATCCATGTCTATATATGTGTATGTGTGTATGTATTTATATCTATATATGCCTTTATCTGTGTATACATGTGTGTTTTATATATATATATATATATATATATATATATATATATATATATACACACATACACTTTTGAGCCCTTCCCAGTCAAATCCATGCAAGATCATTTTTTATTCATTTTTAATGTGTTTTGAATAGAAATCACTTAGAAAATAAAAATTGGTTCTCTTCCTATCTGTCTAACCATACCTTTAGTGTAGCCTTCTCTGGGGTATCCTCTTTCTGTTGGGGTACCGCAAGGCTCTGTCCTCGGTCCCCTTATCTTCTCAATCTACACGTCCTCACTGGGTTCCTTAATAAAGTCCCACGGGTTTCATTATCATTTGTATGCCAACGATACTCAAATCTACCTCTCTGCACCAGAACTATCTCCTTCTTTGCTAACCCGTGTCACTAACTGTCTCTCTCATATCTCATCTTGGATGTCCTCTCACTACCTCAAGCTAAATCTCTCCAAAACTGAGCTCCTTATTTTCCCCCCTTCTTCCAAAATCTCCACCCCCCATGTCTCTATAACTGTTGACAACTCCATCATTACCCCAACCTCACATGCCCGATGTCTTGGGGTCACACTTCACTCAGATCTTTCTTTCACTCCTCACATTCAGTCCTTGGCTAAAGCCTGCCGCTTATACCTTAAAAACATCGCTAAAATTAGTCATTTCCTTACACAAGATACAACAAAGATTTTAATTCACTCTCTCATCCTTTCCCGCCTCGACTACTGCAACTCTATCCTCTCTGGTCTCCCTAGCTGCCGCCTAGCTCCTTTACAATCCATAATGAATGCCTCTGCCAGGCTCATCTTCCTTGCACGTCGCTCTTCATCTGCCGCACCTCTCTGACAATCCCTTTACTGGCTTCCTCTTGCCTCCAGGATTAAACCCAAAATTCTCACTCTGACACACAAAGCCCTCAATTGCACTGTTCCCCCCTACATCTCAGACCTTGTCTCCAGATACTCTCCCTCCCGTCCTCTTCACTCCGCTCATGATCTCCTACTCTCCTCCTCTCTTGTTACCGCCTCACATTCCCATCTACAAGATTTCTCAAGAGTGGCTCCCATCTTATTGAACTCTCTGCCTCCCTCTGCAAGAATCTCCCCTAGTTTTAAAAGCTTCAAGTGCTCCCTGAAGACTCTACTATTCAGGGATGCTTACAACCTACACTAACCTTCCTATTTTCACTGCTATTCCCTAAAACCCCATAGCATGTAAGCCTATGAGCCCAGCTGTTTGTAATTCACCTTCAAAAGAGTCGACTACAACAGTGCAACTCTCGGCAGGACCCTCTCTCCCCATTTATCCATGTAATCGTTTTTTATATACCACTCATGTTCATAGCGCTGCGGAACCTGCTGGCGCTCTACAAATACCTGATAATAATAAAAGTTATATATATATATATATATACACACAATATAAATCTATATCTGTATAAAATTCATAAAGATATATAGGTATTGCTAAATATCTTACAAAACATAATATATATATATATATATATATATATACACATATATATATACTGTGTACATATATATATATATATATATATATATATAATCCATTGCAAGCCTAGCACACGCTAGTTTCCAACAATCCAGGGTGCACTTCAACCTTCAATATTTCTGCCACAAATAGAAAGCACTCTCCGGAAATTAAACTAACTTCTTTTAATTATCTTAGCATTTTTAGGGCTTCTCTTGTCTTCAGACACCTCACATGATGTGTCTGAGGACAGGAAAGCCACGAAAACAAACACGATTAAAAGAAGTTTGTTTAATTACCAGAAAGTGCTTTCCATTTGTGGCAGATAGTGGTGAGAGTCCACAATTAATTACGCCTGGCATTCACTTCCCTGCCACTAGGGGTAGGCAAAGTTTCCCCAAATTTTCCAGAGCACTTCATCCCTCCCACTTCACTGTAATGTCAATTGTACTTACACTGATCAGCCACAACATTAAAACCCCCTGCCTAATATCATATAGGTCCCCCCCATGCTGCCAAAACAGCTCTGATGTGTGTAGGCATGGACTCTACAAGACCTATAAACATGTCCTGTGGTATGTGTAACCAAGACTGTAGCAGCAGATCCTTTAAGTCGTGCAAGTTGCTAGATGGGGCCTTCATGGAACGGATTTGTTGTACCAGCACATACCACAGATGCTCAATTGGATTGAGATCAGGGGAATTTGGGGGCCAAGGCAACACCTTGAACTCTTTGTCATATTCCTCAAACCCCTCCAGTTGACACTACAGCTATGAATGTGAAAAAACAGCAAAAGTTTGTTAGTGAGATACAGCTAAAGGTAAAGAATGAGTCTGTACCAAGATATAGTCCAGGTGTGGAACTACTGAAATACTTTGGCCCTGAATAACATACAGGAGGCCACCCAGAACCTTTGTAAAGATCCTACGGGTGGTGGCCAGACCAAATGGAAGAGCAATAAACTGATAATGGACAGCTGTAATGACAACAAAAACAGAGGCGCCACATGTGTAGATCAATAAGGACCAACAATATCCAAAAGAAACAAGCTACAGGATACTCACAAACGTGAAGGCACTCAATTGTGCCTATAGGAACAGGCTGGTATTTTCACAGCAAACCAGCTGGCTGTACAAGGGAATCCCCATCGTGATATCCTATGGTTCTTGTTGTCCCAACTGTGACCCTTGCCTGGGTCACTTTCAGCAAAAAGGAACTGGAGTGAAGGGGGGAGAAAGGCTAAACAGCCTTATGGTTACTTCCAAGTGAAATGCCACACTAACACCAGGCTTGTATAAAAATTGAAACAAGTATTTTATTGTGCAAAAATAAAAATACCATCAGTGCATACAAATACAACTGGGTGTGTTTAAAAGGCAAATCTCCTTGTATGTACAGAGATAATAGCGACGCGTTTCTCAGGGATAACCCTGTTTCCTCAGGCTTGTATACTCTGACCCTGTTTTAGATCCCTTTAAATAGGGCACAGTAACCATATGTTTCCAATAAACCCTCCCCTTTTCTTCACATAAACCAATAAAACCTTTTCTTTCCCTAAACGCCCACTTGTTGCAATAATTAGGGAGATACTATAATATAAATATATAAATAAGTGCACCAATATAATCTCCTATGAGTTGCAACCTATATGTTGGTAACTATAATGTTACATAAGTGTGAAACCATGCCGATTTTGAAATAATTAAAAATTGGACTAATGTAAACAAACTACGTGCATAACGTTTCCTTAACCAATAATAACCAATCTTCTGGGGGCTTGTGTCTAAGAACGAGTCTGATTGGTGTGCGCCCTGATCGTCAGATAGACTACACAGACCGTCATGCCTCACTCATCTTTAGAGCTTCCCGGAAGTGTATAAGCATGACCGTCTGATTTGCTAAGTGCCCTCCCGACGGCGGAAGTAGTATAATAGCAAAGCACTCGGGTTGCATAGTTTTAAATAATAAATTGAATGCGCTAGGCAAAGGCACCTGGTTGGACGGAATGAGACAATAGCAAGCACACACTGTACACAGTACACTGAAAAGATTGTCAAATATAGTGCAATGTTGGTACATCTCTAAGCACTCTGTCATGTCATTTGTAATAAATATGTGTGCTTGCGTGTACACTTTATGCGTGATATATATCTATAAAGTAGATGATATAAAGGTACAAAGATAGATATCTAAGCAATATCTAATGTGCTGTTGTGATGGAATAGTATGTGACATGTATCTGAATGATACCTAATAATAAAGTGCAATGTCCATGATTATGACCAAATATTTATAAAAGTGCTATAATAAAATAAACAATGCTATATCTCCTGTGTGTGGATGGTCATAAAGAACGTATCATGGAAATTATTAGTGTTGTAATTATTAAGAATGTGTGAGGAGAGGGAGAGGAAAAACCAACAAAAAAGAAAAACTCCAAAAATTAAAGAAAGGTATCTTTAATCTTTCATCCCATCCCCTGACTGATGATGAAGTGAGGGTTTTGGGAAGAGGATTATCTTATTGCCCCCCTAATTCTCACAATATCTTTGAATTATTTGTGGACCTCAATAAATACACCCGCAAACTATCACTGCAGAGGTATTTTGCAGTCAAGGCCCTAAGAAAATACAATACTGAAGGTGTCCCGATTCTATTAGACACACAACAAACTAGAAACCCCACATCAGTATTAATATACGATCCCAGCCAATTAACGGAAGAGTTGTTTGAAGGTGTAATTCATACTTCATTGGCACCTCCCTCCACTTTTCATCCGCCCAAAGAGGAAGTGTCCTATATTGACCTCTATCAACAATTGGTCTTAGAAGACTTTGAATCTATGCCCAGTAGGATTATGGGAAAGAAGCAAACTTGGCCAAATGAAGCCAGAGCCCTTAGAAGCCTGATGGATGACCAGAATTTGGTCATCCGTCAGGCAGACAAGGGTGGTGGTATTGTTTTACAGAATTATTCTGATTACACCAAAGAGGCTCATCGTATTTTAGATGATAGGGATTATTATATAAAACTATCCTTTGATCCCACTATAAATTATACTAAGAAACTCAATCTATTGTTGGAACAAGGTTATGCTGGTAGTATTCTCACTAAAAAAGAGAAAAGATATCTTACACCTGATCACCCCAGTACACCATATTACTATCATCTTCCAAAACTCCACAAAAATGAGACAACTCCCCCCGGTAGGCCCATCATAGCGGGTATGAACAGTATTACTGATAAATTATCTGAATACATTGACATCTATTTACAGAGATATGTCATTAACCTACCGTCTTATATCAAAGACACTAGAGACCTACTCAACAAACTACATGGTATAAAAAAACAACAGTGGGAACTACCTCTGGCTCTCATGTGATGTTGGGTCTCTCTATTCAAATATATCTCATGATCTAGGGATAACATCCACACAATTGTATTTGAATAGAGATCTCTATATGCCTTTGAAACAAAAAGAATATCTGTTACTACTCATCAACTTCATTTTGAAACATAATTATTTTCAGTTTTTAGACACTTTTTATTTACAGATTAAGGGAACGGCCATGGGCACCAGATTTGCCCCCAGTTTCGCAAATTTATTTATGGATCATTTTGAGGATCTATATATTTACAACTCGAGATGGAGGGGCAATCTGGTGTTCTATGGCCGTTACATAGATGATTTAATTTTCATTTTTGATGGTTCAGAACCTGAAGCTCTTAATTTTGTTTCACATTTGAATAGAAATAATATGGGCATAGGTTTCACACACAACTTACAAAAGGACTGTATAGAATTCTTAGATGTCACTCTCTGTTGGGACTCACTAGGTAACATATCTACGTCTACTTTTTTTAAAAAGGTAGACTGTAATAATTTCTTACATTTTTTGAGCAATCACTCAACAAGATGGAAAACAAATATTTCCTTCAGTCAGTTCTGTTGTCTGCGTAGGAACTGCAGCACAATAGAACAAAACAATCAACAATCTCTTATTTTAACATCCAGATTTTTGGAAAAAGGGTATCCCCCAGAACTTATTAATAAGGGTCAGCAGAGAGCAGGAGACTTAAATAGGGAAGCATTATTATCAGCAGCTTCTGTTCCAGATCAACATAAAAATAAGGAGGAGATGACTTTCAATAAACAACCACTTTTTGTTACACAGTATAATTCCAATCATAGAATTATTAATAAAGTCCTAAAAAAACATTGGCCGATTCTCTTAAAAGATCCAGTCTTAAATAAAACCCTTCCATCACAACCGAAATTGGTTTTCAAAAGAGCACCTACATATAAACAAAAACTGGCCCCAAGTAAGGTTGTTATGTCAAAAAGGAAAATTGTTAATACATGTAGATCAGGAAGAAAGATAGGTAATAACACTTCCAACAAGATGGGAGCCTACAGATGTGGAAAGAAACTATGTTTTATGTGTGAACACATAACTCATGGATCCACCAACATAGTGTCACATAATAATGGGGAAACATTCCATATTAAAAATAGAATGACCTGTGACTCCAGTTTTGTTATCTATGCACTCACATGTAATTGTGGGATCCAGTATATAGGTAGGACCTGTAGAAAGGTCAGAACCCGATGGAGTGAACACCTAAGGAACATCAAAGTAAAGTCATCCAAACATAGTGTATCCCGACATATTTGTGAGAAATATGTATCTGGTAAATGCTCATTCAAAATCACTCCAATAGAAAGTATTCCCAAAAGTAACTTGTACAATAGGTTCAACAAGCTTAGACAAAGGGAAACCTATTGGATTTTTAAATTCAATAGTCTATTTCCCACTGGCCTCAATGAAGTCATAGATTTAGCTGCATTTATATGATTGTTATCTACATTCTACAATCATGAGTCATATGAGTAGGGTCCTCACAGAGTTTATCGTAGATTAATATCTCTTACCATCCCATCTATTTAAGTTTTAACGATCATCATAATTATAATATAATTTTTGATGTTTTATATTTTTAATTTATTAGCATTTTTAATCATTCATATTTTTGGTGTTAGTGTTTAGGAAGACTCTGTACACTGGACTTTCCCCGCCCACTTGTTGCTTAGCTATAGGTTATCATTAGTACAATAACATGTGACTGTAGGTTACCACTCATGCAGTGAGTGTATATATATACTTAGGCGATGTGGCCTGAGAATTTTGTTTAAATAATTTCACTCAATGGTTAGATTCACTTAAGTTTACATCAGAATATAGGTCATTACTCATGTAGTGAGCATATATATATATAGATCATGTGGTGATCATTATATCCACATGTCCTCACAGTCACTTATAGATAATATATTTATATTATCTCCCACATAATTGTTAGATTCATTTTAGGTATATATATTTGCACATGTATAAGGGTTAGATCCTTTTTAGGTATATACATATACACGTTTTTAGGTTTATACATATATTTATACACATATTCACATTATCACAGGCTTTATCACACATTCTTAATAATTACAACACTAATAATTTCCATGATATGTTCTTTATGACCATCCACACACAGGAGATATAGCATTGTTTATTTTATTATAGCACTTTTATAAATATTTGGTCATAATCATGGACATTGCACTTTATTATTAGGTATCATTCAGATACATGTCACATACTATTCCATCACAACAGCACATTAGATATTGCTTAGATATCTATCTTTGTATCATTATATCATCTACTTTATAGATATATATCACGCATAAAGTGTACACGCAAGCACACATATTTATTACAAATGACATGACAGAGTGCTTAGAGATGTACCAACATTGCACTATATTTGACAATCTTTTCAGTGTACTGTGTACAGTGTGTGCTTGCTATTGTCTCATTCCGTCCAACCAGGTGCCTTTGCCTAGCGCATTCAATTTATTATTTAAAACTATGCAACCCGAGTGCTTTGCTATTATACTACTTCCGCCGTCGGGAGGGCACTTAGCAAATCAGACGGTCATGCTTATACACTTCCGGGAAGCTCTAAAGATGAGTGAGGCATGACGGTCTGTGTAGTCTATCTGACGATCAGGGCGCACACCAATCAGACTCGTTCTTAGACACAAGCCCCCAGAAGATTGGTTATTATTGGTTAAGGAAACGTTATGCACGTAGTTTGTTTACATGAGTCCAATTTTTAATTATTTCAAAATCTGCATGGTTTCACACTTATGTAACATTATAGTTACCAACATATAGGTCGCAACTCATAGGAGATTATATTGGTGCACTTATTTATATATTTATATTATAGTATCTCCCTAATTATTGCAACAAGTGGGCGTTTAGGGAAAGAAAAGGTTTTATTGGTTTATGTGAAGAAAAGGGGAGGGTTTATTGGAAACATATGGTTACTGTGCCCTATTTAAAGGGATCTAAAACAGGGTCAGAGTATACAAGCCTGAGGAAACAGGGTTATCCCTGAGAAACGCGTCGCTATTATCTCTGTACATACAAGGAGATTTGCCTTTTAAACACACCCAGTTGTATTTGTATGCACTGATGGTATTTTTATTTTTGCACAATAAAATACTTGTTTCAATTTTTATACAAACCTGGTGTTAGTGTGGCATTTCACTTGGAAGTAACCATAAGGCTGTTTAGCCTTTCTCCCCCCTTCACTCCAGTTCCTTTTTGCTGAAAGTGACCCAGGCAAGGGTCACAGTTGGGACAACAAGAACCATAGGATATCACGATGGGGATTCCCTTGTACAGCCAGCTGGTTTGCTGTGAAAATACCAGCCTGTTCCTATAGGCACAATTGAGTGCCTTCACGTTTGTGAGTATCCTGTAGCTTGTTTCTTTTGGATATTGTTGGTCCTTATTGATCTACACTCTGTTTTTGTTGTCATTACAGCTGTCCATTTTAGAAGTTACACCATCGTTTGGGTGAAGACCGAGAGCTGCCTTTTCCACATTTGGACTTTCAGATACAATTGGAACTTTACTATTGTCAGATTGGTCACGTGCCACGTCTGTATATACACAATTTTAATTTAATTTCTTAACATTATGTATATTGTATAATAAGTTGTTTATTGTGTAATAAGTTGAACATTTACTTTATTAATATCTATCATCGTTCATTCAGCGCCTCCTATAGGAGATCCTTGGTATATAATATCACGGATTTTCCTGTTTATAATAAACTGATAATGTTTGTCCTAGAAGGCCAAACGAAGGACTGATGATGGTCTTTGAGGATTAGAATATGAATGTAGGTTACCTTCAAATGTACCGTAAACACAAATTGCCCCTGTTGAACAAGGGGAAGGGTTGTTTGAATTGTTTCCATCTTAAAGATAGGTACTCTGAGAAATTTGTTTAGAGTCTTTAAATGCAGAATTGGCCTGAAAGTTTCCTCTTTTTTTGGAACTATGAACAGAATGAAATAAGAAACCTTGTTCTAATACTGGAACTTGGACTATTACTCCCATGAGTTCTAGTTCCAGAACATAGTGAAGAAAGGCTTGAGCTTTCACAGGGTTCTTTGAAACATGGGACAGAAGAAACCTTTCTCTGGGAGGTCTTGATCTGAAACCCATCCTGTATCCTAGAGAAACTATGTTCAGACCCAAGGATCCTGTACAGTTTGAGACCAGGCCCCTTGAATAAGGCATAACCTACCCTTTGCCAGAATTGAATCTGGTTCAGGGGTCATTTCTTCATTGTAATTCGGGAGTGGAAAAATACTTTTTATACTGTTTAGATCAGTATTGAAAGAGTCCTATTTTTAATTGGAGGAGGAAGATTGTTAGTTCCTTGATTGACAAAAGGAATGAAAATGATTTGAAGATTTACCATTTCCCTTAAACTTCCTGTTTTGAAGGTGAAAAACAACTTTTAGTAACAGTAAAGACAAAAGCATCTAGGTCAGGTCCAAATAAAATATATCCTTTAAAATGAAGTCTAGACCAAGTTTTGAGCCACAAAGCTCTTCTTATCAAAACTGACAGAGCCATGTTTTTGGCATTCAATTTGAATATGTTTCAGAAAAGATTGAAGATCTTTCTCAACAGAAATTTCTGAAAGCTGCTTAGACAAACTGTCACACCAAAGGGACAAGGGTGCTGCTACACAAGCAATGCTTATTGCTGGATTGAATTAATATCCTGTTTGAATAAAGACCCTCCTCTAGAAAGACTTCAATTTCTTATTCCTATAGTAGTCCTTCTAGCAAGAGTAGAAATTGCACGGTCTAGATTTGGAAATGTTTCTCAAAGCTCCATACTGGTAGAAGGCAAAGGGAACATCTTTTTAAATGCAGCAGTAGGATTAAAAGGCAGCCCAGGCCTGGACCATTCCTTAGAAATGTTTTCAGTTACAGCGTCAGGGACCAGAAAAACCTCTTGGGTCTTAACAGATGGCTTGAAAATCAAATCCAACTGTTTAATTGATATTTCCTCAAAAGGTTCAGAATCCTAAGATCTAAGATTTTCAAATTTAAACATAAAGGAGGAGAATTCAGTATCTTGATCAAAGACCAAGTTCTGATCATCAGATAGAATTGCACCCTTTAGTAGACTTGATCCTAAAAATTAAAAAGTGCCTGAAACCACAAATAAAAGCTGCTTATTGGAGTAGAAGAGGCATGGCCGCCAACAACATGAGCAATATCTGAAGGACTCCCTTAACTGTGCAAACAGAGAGAGGGTAGACTCCTTTAGAGACAAGGACAGCATTAGAATGCATTAGGTGATCCATACAAAGAACTTTTAATATTTACCTGGAGCAGCAAACAGGCGTAAAACTGCAAAATGTACACTTAAATAAGTGAATAGTGGATCTCCCTCTAAAGGATGTACATTTAAATGTATTAGGACCGTTCCATCATGCTCCCTGTAATAAAGAAGATTACAGTTAAAACAATACCACATTATATTATAGGAGACATAACATAATAAGTAAACAGGGACTTTTAAACAATTAAGTCCGAGAGCTAGGGGAAAGACAGACAGATAGAAAATAGTGGTCCTTTTAGATGAAATACATACTAAATAAAATGTATAACATATAACCCAGCGCATGAAAGAGAAGATAATCTTACCTCTTTCAAATCTGTAAGAAAAGTTATGATTATCAGAGCTTCAACAAGAATATGTCTGAAGTATCAATCTGAACTAAAGCGAAAACCTCCTTTTCTAATAATAGTAAATAGATATAATGAACTGCATAAAAATGTAGCCCAGCATAATACTTAAAGGGACAGTCTACTGTAATTCCTTTATTACCCATTCCCCAGTTTTGCATAACCAACACTTTTATATTAATACACTCTTTACCTCTGTGGTTACCTTGTATCTAAGCCTCTGCAGACTGCATTTTAGCCAATCAGTGCTGAATTAAAAAATAACTCCATGGTAGTGAGCACAATGTTATCTATATTACACACATGAGCTAGCAGTGTCTAACTATGAAAAACTGTCAAAATGCACTGGGTAGGAGGTGGAAGGGTATACAGAGGGCGACTCCTAGTGCAGATTAGTTAGCAAAGTATGTACCCACCAACTTATCCCTTCAGAGAGATACTCACACAGTAAAAAGCACACTGTAGTGCTAATGCAACATGCTGGGTATATTACAGTGGCCCAGCGCACATACCACTCCAGCAAGAAATTGTTCAAAAGTATTATGTTGCTCAAAAGAGAAGATAGGAGACTTCAGTAATATAAAAAAGCACTTTATGTAAAAATAAATCAATGAACAAGTAAAAACAATCAGTAAAACACGCTACGCGTTTCTCAGAGCTGACCACTCTGTTTCCTCAGGCAAGCTTAACATAACATAATACTTTTGAACAATTTCTTGCCGGAGTGGTATGTGCACTGGGCCACTGTAATATACCCAGCAGGTTGCATTAGCACTACAGTGTGCTTTTTACTGTGTGAGTATCTCTCTGAAGGGATAAGTTGGTGGGTACATACTTTGCTAACTAATCTGCACTAGGAGTCGCCCTCTGTATACCCTTCCATTTTTTCAGATTGTTATAAGAACCTGTCAAGAGGAGCTGCCCTGGCATTTGGTGCACAGTCAACTGGGACACTGCTGAGTTTCCAGACTGCTTACCTAGGCATTACCTTTGCCTTCACTATATGTGAGTATAAAACCTATATCTGATTCTATCTATCCCTACATATATTGGCTACACTAGGAGGCGCCCTTTCTTTTTGTATCACTGGGTAGGAGGTGGCCTCCTATTGCTTAGAAATATGTTTATGAGCCTACCTAGATTTAGCTTTCAACAAAGAATTAGAGTTTTGTCGGTAAAGACCCGCGTAGTTAACGCAGCTTTTTTCCCCAATGCACCCTTAAGACAATGCTGGTATTTAGAGTTGTCTGAGGGGCTGCGTTAGGCTCCAAAAAGGGAGCGTTGAGCCAAATTTACCGCCACTTCAACCCTCAATACCAGCGTTGCTTACGGTAGCGGTAAGCTGGCAAAACGTGCTCGTGCACGATTCCCCCATAGGAAACAATGGGGCTGCGTTGGGAGCTTAACGCTGCTTTTTTGCAGGTGTTAGGTTTTTTTTCATCCCAAACTGCCCCATTGTTTCCTATGGGGGAACCCCGAGTCTAAACACCCCTAACCTTACACTTATTAACCTCTAATCTTCCGCCCCTGCTATCGCTGACACCTGCATTATACTATTAACCCCTAATCTGCCGCTCCGGACACCGCCACAACCTACATTATACCTCTGAACCCCTAATTTGCTGCCCCTAACATCGCCGACACCTATATTATATTTATTAACCCCTAATCTGCCGACCGGACATCGCCGCTACTCTAATAAAGTAATTAACCCCTAAACCGCCGCACTCCCACCTCGCAAACCCTATAATAAATAGTATTAACCCCTAATCTGCCCCCCCAACGTCGCCGCCACCTAACTTCAAGTATTAACCCCTAATCTGCCGAATAGACCTCGCCGCTACTCTAATAAATGTATTAACCCCTAAAGCTAAGTCTAATCCTAACCCTAACACCCCCCTAAAATAAATATAATTTGAATCTAACGAAATAAATTAAATCTTATTAACTAAAGTATTCCTATTTAAAACTAAATACTTACCTGTAAAATAAACCCTAATATAGCTACAATATAACAAATAATTATATTGTAGCTATTTTAGGATTTATATTTATTTTACAGGCAACTTTGTATTTATTTTAACTAGGTACAATAGCTATTAAATAGTTATTAACTATTGAATAGTTACCTAGTTAAAATAATTAAAAAATTACCTGTAAAATAAATCCTAACCTAAGTTACAATTAAACCTAACACTACACTATCAATAAATTAATTAAATTACCTACAATTACATACAATTAAATAAACTAAACTAAATTACAAAAAAAACCAAACACTAAATTACAAAAAATAAAAAAAGATTACAAGAATATTAGGCTAATTACAACTACTCTAAGCCCCCTAATAAAATAAAAAAGCCCCCCAAAATAATAAAATTCCCTACCCTATTCTAAATTAAAAAGTAACCAGCTCTTTCACCAGCCCTTAAAAGGGCTTTTTGCGGGGCATGCCCCAAAGTAATCAGCTCTTTTGCCTGTAAAAAAAAATACAACCCCCCCAAACATTAAAACCCACCACCCACATACCCCTACTCTAACCCAAACCCCCCTTAAATAAACCTAACACTACCCCCCTGAAGATCTCCCTACCTTGAGTCATCTTCACCCAGCCGGGCTGAAGTCTTCATCCGATGGGGCAGAAGAGGACATCCAGACCGGCAGAAGTCTTCATCCTATCCGGGCAGAAGAGGACATCCGGACCAGCAGACATCTTCATCCACTTAGATTAGGATTTATTTTACAGGTAATTTTGTAGTTATTTTAACTAGGTAGCTATTACATAGTTAATAACTATTTAATAGCTATTGTACCTAGTTAAAATAAATACAAAGTTGCCTGTAAAATAAATATAAATCCTAAAATAGCTACAATATAATTATTCGTTATACTGTAGCTATATTAGGGTTTATTTTACAGGTAAGTATTTAGTTTTAAATAGGAATCTTTTAGTTAATAAGATTTAATTTATTTTGTTAGATTAAAATTATATTTAATTTAGGGGGTGTTAGGGTTAGGGTTAGACTTAACTTTAGGGGTTAATACATTTATTAGAGTAGCGGCGAGGTCCGGTCGGCAGATTAGGGGTTAATACTTGAAGTTAGGTTGCGGCGACGTGGGGGGGGGGCAGATTAGGGGTTAATACTATTTATTATAGGGTTTGCAAGGTGGGGGTGCGGCAGTTTAGGGGTTAATACATTTATTATAGTGGCGGCAAGGTCCGGTCGGCAGATTAGGGGTTAATAAGTGTAGTTAGGTGGCGACGACGTTGGGGGGGCAGATTAGGGGTTAATAAATATTATGTAGGTGTCGGCGATGTTAGGGGCAGCAGATTAGGGGTTCATAGGGATAATGTAGGTGGCGCCGGTGTGCGGTCAGCAGATTAGGGGTTAAAAATATTTATTATAGTGGCGGCGATGTGGGGGGACCTCGGTTTAGGGGTACATAGGTAGTTTATGGGTGTTAGTGTACTTTAGAGCACTGTAGTTAAGAGCTTTATAAACCGGCGTTAGCCCATAAAGCTCTTAACAACTGACTTTTTTTTGCGGTTGGAGTCTTGTCGGTAGAGGGTCTACCACTCACTTCAGCCAAGACTCTAATACCGGCGTTAGGCAGATCCCATTGAAAAGATAGGATACGCAATTGGCGTAAGGGGATCTGCGGTATGGAAAAGTCGCGGCTTGAAAGTGAGCGTTAGACCCTTTCCTGCCTGACTCTAAATACCAGCGGGCGGCCAAAAGCAGCATTAGGACCCCTTAACGCTGCTTTTGACGGCTAACACAGAACTCTAAATCTAGGCGCAAGAGAATAAAGCAAAATTGATGATAAAAGTAAATTGGTAAGTTGCATGACCTATCTGAATTGAGAAAGTTTAATTTTGACTTGACTGTCCCTTTAATAAAAATATCTTAACCTTCAGTAATAAGACATTTGATAAATGGAAGTTGCACTCAGCAATAAAGGAGCAGTTGAGGAATTTCAAAAAAGAAATAGCCCAGTTACTAGCTAGTTGTGCTAATTCAGTGCAGAAAAACATAAAATACACAAAAAGACTCCCACTCACATTGTGAAACAGTTAAATCATTTTTATCATTATCATTTAATCATTGTATATAACAGAGGGTATAAGGTTGCATTGAGATAAAAGTCGAAGGTGAATTAGCTGAAAGAAATAAAGAATAAAAAATGAGCATGTAAACTCACAGAAAAAGGACCCTATATCCCCATAAATCATTTAGATCACATAAATACTAAAGTCTAGTGAGAAGTGGCAATGTCTGTAACATAAAATGTCCCCTGGCTGTGTGTGACATTACAAATGTACATGCTAATAGCATGTGGGCTTTGTGAGAGCAAATGTTAGAACAGTCTTACTTAAAGGGACATGAAACCCAATATTTTTCTTTTCATAATGTTCATGGGTGAGCTAATCACACAAGGCATCTATGTGCAGCTACCAATCAGGAGCTACTGAGCCTATTTAGATATGCTTTTCAACAAAGGATATCAAGAGAATTAATCAAATTAGACAATAGAAGTAATTTGGAAATTTGTTTACAATTGCATAATCTTTTAAAATCATGAAAGAAAAATTTTGAGTTTCATGTCCCTTTAAGCAGCCTTAGAAATTACTGCTTCCAGAAGATAGCCCATCCAGTGCCAAGCACATAGCAGCAGAGGATTTAAGTAAAGTAAAAACAAAAGTACTAATGGCACTGCTGAGAGTAGGAGATTGGGGTAGCCTGTAAATCTCTGGATTTAGAAATAAAATATATATAAATTAGTATCTGTGATTCTGGCTTAATTGTAATATGGCTGAGGTGCTGTGTACTTGTATACTGAAACACTCAAAATCAATCCTTAGATTGATAAATTGTACACCAGGGGCGCGATCCGATATAGATCGTAGTTTGCGGCGCAAGCGAGGGAACCCGCGTCGCCCACAGTTTCAGCTCGCAACTCGAGCTATCCCATATACGGTGCCGTCAGATGCTAAAGTGCCGTAAGTCTGACAAACCAGCGATGTCCAGAAATCTGCGCAAGTACAAATTTCTGGCGTCGCCAGTGACTTGCGGCACGTTAGAAACTGCTGGCGCCTACAAAACCTGACTAAAGTCTAAATCACCCGCACTGTCTAACACGCCTCCCTAACATAGCCCGACAAGTCTAACACGCCTCCCTAACATAGCCCGACAAGTCTAACACGCCTCTCTAACCAAGCCCGACACGTCTAACCCTCTATCCGCTATCCCCCCTCACTAGCCTAACAATAAAATATGTATTAACCCCTAAACCGCCGCTACCTAATAAAGTTATTAACCCCTAAACCGCCGCCAGCTATATTAAATCTATAACCCCCTAAAGTGAGCCCCTAACACCGCCGCCATCTACCTTACCTACCCCCTAAAGTGAGCCCCTACCCCGCCGCTATCTATTTTAAAATTATTAACCCCTAATCTAATCCCCCTACCCCGCCGCCATCTATATTAAATTATTTAACCCCTAAAATACTAAACTATCCCTACCACCAAACCTAAGTCTAACCCTACAAATAGCCCTGAAAAGGGCTTTTTGCGTGGCATTGCCCCAAAGTAACAGCTCTTTTGCCAGCCCTTAAAAGGGCTTTTTGCGGGGCATGCCCCAAAGTAACAGCTCTTTTGCCAGCCCTTAAAAGGGCTTTTGGCGGGGCTTTGTCACAAAGTAAACTGCTCTTTTGCCTACAATCTACATCCCCCTACACCGCGGCCACCTATAATAAATGTATTAACCCCTAATCTAATCCCCCTACACAGCCGCCAGCTATATTAACTATATTAACCCTAATTATATTAGGGTTAATATAGTTAATATAGTTATTATATTATACATATTAACTATATTAACCCTAATTATATTAGGGTTCATATAGTTAATATCGTTATTATATTATATATATATTAAGTATAATAACCCTATCTAACTCTAACATCCTAACTAAACTCTTATTAAAATAAATCTAATATTAATATTATTAATTAAAATATTCCTATTTAAATCTAAATACTTACCTATAAAATAAACCCTAAGATAGCTACAATATAATTAATAATTACATTATAGCTATGTTAGGGTTTATATTTATTTTACAGGTAAATTGTTAATTATTTTAACTAGGTATAATAGCTATTAAATAGTTATTAACTATTTAATAGCTACCTAGTTAAAATAATTACCCAATTACCTGTAAAATAAATCCTAACCTAAGTTACAAATACACCTACACTATCAATAAATTAAATAAACTACAAATATCTATCTAAAAATACAATTAAATAAACAAAACTAAATTACAAAAACAAACAAACACTAAATTACAAAAAATAAAAAAAAAGATTACAAGATTTTTAAGCTAATTACACCTATTCTAAGCCCCCTAATAAAATAATAAACCCCCAAAATAATAAAAATTCCCTACCCTATTCTAAATTAAAAAAAGTTCAAAGCTCTTTTACCTTACCAGCCCTTAAAAGGGCCTTTTGTGGGGGCATGCCCCAAAGAAAACTGCTCTTTTGCCTGCAAAAAAACACACAATACCACCCCCCAACATTACAACCCACCACCCACATACCCCTAATCTAACCCAAACCCCCCTTAAATAAACCTAACACTACCCCCCCCTGAAGATCTCCCTACCTTGTCTTCACCCACCCAGGCAGAACTCCTCATCCGATCCAGGCGATGTGTTCCAGCAAGCGGCAGTGAAGTCTTCATCCATCCGGGCGATGTCTTGAAGCAAGCGGCAGAGAGTCTTCCTCCATCGGCGATGTCTTCAAGCAAATCGGCATCTTCAATCTTCTTAGTTCGCTCCTCCGCCGCGGAGCATCCTTCCGGCACGACGACTTCCCGACGAATGAGGTTCCTTTAAATGACGTCATCCAAGATGGCGTCCGCCGAATTCCGATTGGCTGATAGGATTCTATCAGCCAATTGGAATTAAGGTAGAAAAATCTGATTGGCTGATTGAATCAGCCAATCAGATTCAAGTTCAATCCAATTGGCTGATTTGTTCAGCCAATCGGATTGAACTTGAATCTGATTGGCTGATTCAATCAGCCAATCAGATTTTTCTACCTTAATTCCGATTGGCTGATAGAATCCTATCAGCCAATCGGAATTCGGCGGACGCCATCTTGGATGACGTCATTAAAAGGAACCTCATTTGTCGGGAAGTCGTCGTGCCGGAAGGATGCTCCGCGGCGGAGGAGCGAACTAAGAAGATTGAAGATGCCGATTTGCTTGAAGACATCGCCGATGGAGGAAGACTCTCTGCCGCTTGCTTCAAGACATCGCCCGGATGGATGAAGACTTCACTGCCGCTTGCTGGAACACATCGCCTGGATCGGATGAGGAGTTCTGCCCGGGTGGGTGAAGACAAGGTAGGGAGATCTTCAGGGGGGGTAGTGTTAGGTTTATTTAAGGGGGGTTTGGGTTAGATTAGGGGTATGTGGGTGGTGGGTTGTAATGTTGGGGGGTGGTATTGTGTTTTTTTTTGCAGGCAAAAGACCAGTTTTCTTTGGGGCATGCCCCCACAAAAGGCCCTTTTAAGGGCTGGTAAGGTAAAAGAGCTTTGAACTTTTTTAAATTTAGAATAGGGTAGGGAATTTTTATTATTTTGGGGGTTTATTATTTTATTAGGGGGCTTAGAATAGGTGTAATTAGCTTAAAAATCTTGTAATTTTTTTTTATTTTTTGTAATTTAGTGGTTTTTTTTGTAATTTAGTTTAGTTTATTTAATTGTATTTTTAGATAGATATTTGTAGTTTATTTAATTTATTGATAGTGTAGGTGTATTTGTAACTTAGGTTAGAATTTTTTTTACAGGTAATTGGGTAATTATTTTAACTAGGTAGCTATTAAATAGGTAATAACTATTTAATAGCTATTATACCTAGTTAAAATAATTAACAATTTACCTGTAAAATAAATATAAACCCTAACATAGCTATAATGTAATTATTAATTACATTGTAGCTATCTTAGGGTTTATTTTATAGGTAAGTATTTAGATTTAAATAGGAATATTTTAGTTTATAATATGAATTAGATTTATTTAATAAGAATTTAGTTAGGGGTGTTAGGGTTAGATAGAGTTAATATAGTTTATAAAAATACTATAGTAACTCTATTAACTATATTAACCCTAATATAATTAGGGTTAATATAGTTAATATATATAATGTAATAACTATATTAACTATAATATACTTAGGGTTAATATAGATAATATAGCTGGCGGCGGGGTAGGTAGATTAAATTAGGGGTTAATAATTTTTATATAGATGGCGGCGGTGTAAGGGGTTCACATTAGGGGATAGATCAGTTACATGGTGGCGGTTTTAGGGGCTCACAGTAGGGGGTTAGTTTATGTAGATGGCGACGGTTTAGGGGTTAAATAGTTTATTATGGATTGCGGCGGGGGATCGCGGTTGACAGGGAGATAGACATTGCGCATGCGTTAGGTGTTAGGTTTATTTTAGCAGATCGCAGTTGACAGGGAGATAGACATTATGCATGCGTTAGGTGTTAGGTTTATTTTAGCAGCCAGTTTAGGGAGTTACGGGGCTCCAATAGTCAGCGTAAGGCTTCTTACGGCTGCTTTTTGTGGCGAGGTGAAAATGGAGTAAGATTTCTCCATTTTCGCCACGTAAGTCCTTACGCTGTATATTGGATACCAAACTGCGCAGGTTTGGTATACCTGCCTATGGCCCAAAAAACTACGGGCGACGGCAGAAATATACACGCGTAACTTCTAGGTTACGCCGTATATAGGATAACAAACCCGCGCAAATATTGGCGTCGCCAGCTTTTGCGGATGACGATTTTTATCGGATCGACCCCCTGAATAGCACTCTTTCCCCAATCTAGGGTGGCAAGATTGGGCACAGACTGGATAACTTGGAGTGGGAGTGCTGGGGGGTATTAAAATATAACCTTTATTATGAAATTTAAAATAAAAACCAAAAACACACACAAACAAATTTCTACATATATACAATATTAAAAACACAGGATTTGGTTGGATTTATTCCAATCCAATGTTTCCTATTAGAATCAAGTATGTACTTGATTCTAATAGGAAACATTGGATTGGAATAAATCCGACCAAATCCTGTGTTTTTAATATTGTATATATGTAGAAATTCGTTTGTGTGTGTTTTTGGTTTTTATTTTAAATTTCATAATAAAGGTTATATTTTAATACCCCCCAGCACTCCCACTCCAAGTTATCCAGTCTGTGCCCAATCTTGCCACCCTAGATTGGGGAAAGAGTGCTATTCAGGTGTACAATTTATCAATCTGAGGATTGATTTTGAGGATTTAAGTAAAGTGTATACTGACAAACCAACAGGAGGAGGCTAGGGACTTGTCCTTGCGACACCAATGGCAGGCCGGTCACTAACTCCCTCACTAAGGGTAAGTGTGTCATTGCACCTTAGTTTATTCTCCACTCTGTCTCTCAGTAGCAGCTCTCTGATTGGGAATATCAGGCCTCAACTCAGTCTGAGAACTCCTCTCAAATGAACTCTGAAGAACTCATCTCTTCACCAACCTCCTGGGAGGCAAAGTTTAAACTGACATAATGGTGAAGTGGGAGGGATAAATTGCTCTTGACAATTTGAGGAAAGTTTTCCTCCTCCTAGTGGCAGGGAAATGGATCCCAGGCGTAATGAATTGTGGACTCTCAAGACCTTATGAAATAAATATATATTGTAAAATAAAAATATTTTATTCTATTTGAAGAACATAGGAATTTGAAGCACCTTCGTATTTAGTTGGTTAACCACAGAGTTGGCTTTGCGCGAGCAATAGCAATAGAAGTTAGCGTGCACACGATATACAATTTGTAATAAGCGCGCTTACCCAGCTGCAATACTTTTTTACTCTGAGTGCTGTTAGAGTGTATGCAGAAAAAAAGGAGTGCTCCAGTTGTAATCTGGTACACTATTTGCTGAATTATACTTTGTACATATGATTGTTACCTCTTGCATCCTGTGCTGTCTATGTGGTCTTCTGCATTATTTAAAAAACTGTTAAAGGGAAATTCTAGTCAAAATAAGAAATTACATGGATGCATTTTAGTTTTGAATAGAAACATTTTTTGTATTAGCAAAAATGCTTCTAATAAAAGCTAAAGCTGTTTCAAAAGTGTATTTAAAGTATGCACCGTGCACTAGCATTTAACCCCTTAACGACCAAGGACATACGCCATACGTCCTCAAAAAAAATACAGTTAATGACCGAGGACGTATGGCGTACCTCCTTCCAGCTGCTTTCTGGTTATTGCAGTGATGCCTCGATATCGAGGCATCCTGCAATAACCCCCCTTGGCCATCCGATGCAGAGAGAGCCACTCTGTGGCCCTCTCTGCACCGGACATCGATGGCCGGTATCGTTGGTGAGTGGGAGCCAGTCTGGGAGTCGGGTGGCGGCCATCGATGGTCCGTGTGAAGTGGAGGGGGTCGGTATCGTGGGCGGGATCGCCGGGGGGCGCGAACGGACGCTCACGCGTGCACGGGTGGGGGGGGGGGGCGCATGCACAGGGTGGAAGCGGGTGGGAAAGGCTACAGTACAGAAAAAATTAAATAGAAAAAGGGGGTTAAAATATATATTTTTAAAAAATCTAAGTGATCTGGGAGATGGAGGGGTTTGTTCTTTGGGGGGGAAGCTACACTACAGGAAAAAAAAGGGGAAAAAAAACATTTTGTTGGGGAAACTGGGTACTGGCAGACAGCTGCCAGTACCCAAGATGGCTCCCAGTAAGATATAGCGGGAGGGTTAGAGAGCTGTTTGGGGGGGAACAGGGAGGTTGGGGGCTAAGGGGGGGATCCTACACATCAGCATATGTAAATATGCTAAAAAATTATATATTTTTTAAAAGATACCTTTTATTTTAGTACTGGCAGACATTTAGTGGCCTTCTAATTACCAAAAAGCAACGCCAAAGCCATATATGTCTGCTATTTCTGAACAAAGGGGATCCCAGAGAGGATTTTACAACCATTTGTGCCATAATTGCACAGGCTCTTTGTAAATAATTTCAGTGAGAAGCCTAAAATTGTGAAAAAGTGAATGATTTTTTTTATTTGATCACATTTGGCGGTGAAATGGTGGCATGAAATATACCAAGATGGGCCTAGATCAATTCTTGGGGTTGTCTACTACACTAAACTAAAGCTAAAATTAACCCTAGAAGCTCCCTACATGCTCCCTAATTAACCCCTCCACTGCTGGGCATAATACACGTGTGGTGCGCAGTGGCATTTAGCGGCTTTCTAATTACCAAAAAGCAATGCCAAAGCTATATATGTCTGCTATTTCTGAACAAAGAGGATCCCAGAGAAGCTTTTACAACCATTTGTGCCATAATTGCACAAGTTGTTTGCAAATAATTTCAGTGAGAAACCTAACGTTTGTGAAAAAATTTGTGAGAAAGTGAACAATTTTTTTATTTGATCTCATTTGGCGGTGAAATGGTGGCATGAAATATACCAAAATGGGCCTAGATCAATACCTTGGGATGTCTTCAAAAAAAATTATATACATGTCAAGGGATAATCAGGGATTCCTGAAAGATATCAGTGTCCCAATGTAACTAGCGCTAATTTTGAAAAAAAGTGGTTTGGAAATAGCAAAGTGCTACTTGTATTTATGGCCCTATAACTTGCAAAAAAAGCAAAGAACATATAAACATTGGGTATTTCTAAACTCAGGACAAAATTTAGAAACTATTTAGCATGGGTGTTTTTTGGTGGTTGTAGATGTGTAACAGATTTTGGGGGTCAAATTTAGAAAAGTGTGTTTTTTTCCATTTTTTCCACATATTTTATATATTTTTTTATAGTAAATTATAAGACATGATGAAACTAATGGTATCTTTAGAAAGTCCATTTAATGGCGAGAAAATCTGTATATAATATGTGTGGGTACAGTAAATGAGTAAGAGGAAAATTACAGCTAAACAGAAACACCGCAGAAATGTAAAAATAGCCCTGGTCCCAAACGGACAGAAAATGGAAAAGTGCTGTGGCCATTAAGGGGTTAAACTATAGCACTTGCTCAAGGAGCTTAAGGGACAACCTGGTAATGACTCAGTTTGTTACTTGCTGACATGATACACTGGTGCCCTGAGCAGCTGCAGTATTTAAAAAGCTGGTGCACAGAGAATATCTAGCTATGCTTCACATGAATGCGCAGAGAAAAATGGTAAAGGGACAGTCAACTCAAATTTTTTTATTGTTTAAAAAGACAGCTAATCCCGTTATTACCCATTCCCCAGTTATGCTTAGACAACATGGTTATATTAATCCACTTTTTACCTTTGTGATTACCTTGTATCTAAGCCTTTTCTGACAGCCCCCTGATTACATTACTTTTTTATTTATTTTCTATTGACTTGCATTCTATCCAATTAGTGAAGTTTCTGCCACAACCCACGGGCGTGAGCACAATGTTATCTATATGGCCCACATGAACTAGCACTCTCCTGTTGTGAAAAGCTGATAAAAAAGCATGATAAGAGGCAGCCTTTAGTGGCTTAGAAACATGCAGAAATGTAGAGTTTTAAAGGTTATAAAGTTTATTAATATAACAATGTTAGTTGTGCAAAGCTGGGGAATGGGTAGTAAAAGGCATTGTCTATCTTTTTACCCAATAACAATGTTGGTGTTGACTGTCCCTTAATAAGAAAACAAAAACTTTCACTAGAAGCATTTTTGCCAATACATGTGTATTGCAAATATGTTTCTATTCAAATATGTAAATCATCTATGTGCATTTAAATTTTGTCTGGAAAACATAATTTATGCTTACCTGATAAATTTATTTCTCTTGTGGTGTATCCAGTCCACGGATCATCCATTACTTGTGGGATATTCTCATTCCCAACAGGAAGTTGTAAGAGGACACCCACAGCAGAGCTGTCTATATAGCTCCTCCCCTAACTGCCATATCCAGTCATTCGACCGAAAACAAACAGAGAAAGGAGAAACCATAGGGTGCAGTGGTGACTGTAGTTTAAAATTAAAAAATACCTGCCTTAAAATGACAGGGCCGGCCGTGGACTGGATACACCACAAGAGAAATAAATTTATCAGGTAAGCATAAATTATGTTTTCTCTTGTAAGGTGTATCCAGTCCACGGATCATCCATTACTTGTGGGATACCAATACCAAAGCTAAAGTACACGGATGAAGGGAGGGACAAGGCAGGTACTTAAACGGAAGGTACCACTGCCTGTAAAACCTTTCTCCCAAAAATAGCCTCCGAAGAAGCAAAAGTATCAAATTTGTAGAATTTTGAAAAAGTATGAAGCGAAGACCAAGTCGCCGCCTTGCAAATCTGTTCAACAGAAGCCTCATTTTTAAAGGCCCATGTGGAAGCCACAGCTCTAGTAGAATGAGCTGTAATCCTTTCTGGAGGCTGCTGGCCAGCAGTCTCATAGGCTAAGCGGATTATGCTTCTTAGCCAAAAAGAAAGAGAGATTGCCGAAGCCTTTTGACCTCTCCTCTGTCCAGAGTAGACAACAAACAAAGCAGATGTTTGACGAAAATCTTTAGTAGCTTGTAAGTAAAACTTTAAAGCATGAACCACGTCCAGATTATGTAATAGACGTTCCTTCTTTGAAGAAGGATTAGGACACAAAGACGGAACAACAATCTCTTGATTGATATTCTTATTAGATACCACCTTAGGTAAAAACCCAGGTTTGGTACGCAGGACTACCTTATCTGCATGGAAGATCAGATAAGGAGAATCACATTGTAAGGCAGATAACTCGGAAACTCTACGAGCCGAGGAAATAGCTACCAAAAAAAGAACTTTCCAAGATAAAAGTTTGATATCTATGGAATGAAGAGGTTCAAACGGAACCCCCTGAAGAACTTTAAGAACCAAATTTTAGCTCCAAGGTGGAGCAACAGGTTTAAACACAGGGTTGATTCTAACTAAAGCCTGACAAAATGCCTGAACGTCTGGGACATCCGCCAGACGCTTGTGCAAAAGAATAGATAGCGCAGAAATCTGTCCCTTTAAGGAACTAGCTGACAATCCTTTCTCCAATCCTTCTTGGAGAAAAGATAATATCCTGGGAATCCTGACCTTACTCCATGAGTAGCCCTTGGATTCACACCAATAAAGATATTTACGCCATATCTTATGATAGATTTTCCTGGTGACAGGCTTTCGTGCCTGAATTAAGGTATCAATGACTGACTCGGAGAAACCACGCTTTGATAAAATCAAGCGTTCAATCTCCAGGCAGTCAGCCTCAGAGAAATTGAAGTAGAAGGTCCTGTCTCAGCGGTAGAGTCCATGGTGGAAAAGATGACATGTCCACTAGATCTGCATACCAAGTCCTGCGTGGCCACGCAGGCGCTATCAAGATCACCGATGCTCTCTCCTGCTTGATCTTGGCAATTAGACGAGGGAGCAGAGGAAACGGTGGAAACACATAAGCCAGGTTGAAGGACCAAGGCGCTGCTAGAGCATCTATCAGCGTTGCCTTGGGGTCCCTGGACCTGGATCCGTAACAAGGAAGCTTGGCATTCTGGCGAGACGCCATGAGATCCAGTTCTAGTTTGCCCCAACGATGAACCAATTGTGCAAACACCTCCGGATGGAGTTCCCACTCCCCCGGATGAAAAGTCTGTCGACTTAGAAAATCCGCCTCCCAGTTCTCTACACCTGGGATATGGATAGCTGATAGGTGGCAAGAGTGAATCTCTGCCCAGCAAATTATCTTTGAGACTTCTAACATCGCTAGGGAACTACTTGTTCCCCCTTGATGGTTGATGTAAGCCACAGTCGTGATGTTGTCTGACTGAAATCTGATGAACCTCATTGTCGCTAGCTGAGGCCAAGCCTGAAGAGCATTGAATATCACTCTTAGTTCCAGAATGTTTATTGGAAGGAGTGACTCCTCCTGAGTCCACGATCCCTGAGCCTTCAGGGAGTTCCAGACTGCACCCCAACCTAGAAGGCTGGCATCTGTCGTTACAATTGTCCAATCTGGCCTGCGAAAGGTCATACCTTTGGACAGATGGACCCGAGATAGCCACCAGAGAAGAGAATCTCTGGTCTCTTGATCCAGATTTAGTAGAGGGGACAAATCTGTGTAATCCCCATTCCACTGACTGAGCATGCAGAGTTGCAGCGGTCTGAGATGTAGGCATGCAAACGGCACTATGTCCATTGCCGCTACCATTAAGCCGATTACTTCCATGCACTGAGCCACCGAAGGGCGAGGAATGGAATAAAGAACACGGCAGGAATTTAGAAGTTTTGATAACCTGGACTCCGTCAGGTAAATTTTCATTTCTACAGAATCTATCAGAGTCCCTAGGAAGGAAACTCTTGTGATGGGGAATAGAGAACTCTTTTCCTCATTCACCTTCCACCCATGCGACCTCAGAAATGCCAACACTATGTCCGTATGAGACTTGGCAATTTGGAAGTTTGACGCCTGAATCAGGATCTCGTCTAAATAAGGGTCCACTGCTATGCCCCGCGGCATTAGGACCGCCAGAAGCGACCCCAGAACCTTTGTAAAAATTCTTGGGGCTGTAGCTAACCCAAAGGGAAGAGCTATAAACTGGTAATGCCTGTCTAGGAAGGCAAACCTGAGAAACCGATGATGATCTTTGTGTATCGGAATGTGAAGATAAGCATCCTTTAAATCCACTGTAGTCATGTATTGACCCTCCTGGATCATAGGTAGGATGGTACGAATAGTCTCCATCTTGAATGATGGAACTCTAAGGAATTTGTTTAAGATCTTTAGATCCAAAATTGGTCTGAAGGTTCCCTCTTTTTTGGGAACTACAAACAGATTTGAGTAAAATCCCTGTCCCTGTTCCTCCTTTGGAACTGGATGGATCACTCCCATAACTAGGAGGTCTTGTACACAGTGTAAGAATGCCTCTCTCTTTATCTGGTTTGCAGATAATTGTGAAAGGTGAAATCTCCCTTTTGGGGGGGAAGCCTTGAAGTCCAGAAAATATCCCTGGGATATAATTTCCAACGCCCAGGGATCCTGGACATCTCTTGCCCACGCCTGGGCGAAGAGTGAAAGTCTGCCCCCTACTATATCCGTTACCGGATAGGGGGCCATTCCTTCATGCTGTCTTAGAAGCAGCAGCAGGTTTTTTGGCCTGCTTACCCTTGTTCCAGGTCTGGTTAGGTCTCCAGACCGTCTTGGACTGAGCAAAATTTCCCTCTTGTTTTGCATTAGAGGAAGTTGATGCCGCACTTGCCTTGAAGTTTCGAAAGGCACGAAAATTAGACTGTTTGGCCCTTGATTTGGACCTATCCTGAGGAAGGGCATGACCTTTTCCTCCAGTGATATCAGCAATAATCTCCTTTAAACCAGGCCCGAATAGGGTCTGCCCCTTGAAGGGAATGTTAAGCAGCTTAGACTTTTTAAGTAACGTCAGCTGACCAGATTTAAGCCATAGCGCTCTGCGCGCCTGGATAGCAAAACCAGAATTCTTAGCCGTTAGTTTAGTCAAATGAACAATGGCATCAGAAACAAAAGAATTGGCTAGCTTAAGTGCTCTAAGCTTGTCAAGTATGTCATCCAATGGAGTTGCTACCTGTAAAGCCTCTTCCAGAACGCCGCAGCAGCAGTGACAGGAGCAATGCATGCAAGGGGCTGTAGGATAAAACCTTGTTGAATAAACATTTTCTTAAGGTAACCCTGTAACTTTTTATCCATTGGATCTAAGAAAGCATAACTGTCCTCGACAGGGATAGTAGTACGCTTTGCTAGAGTAGAAACTGCTCCCTCCACCTTAGGAACTGTCTGCCATAAGTCCCGTGTGGTGGCGTCTATTGGAAACATTTTTCTAAAAATAGGAGGGGGAGAGAACGGCACACCTGGTCTATCCCATTCCTTAGTAATAATTTCTGTAAACCTTTTAGGTATTGGAAAAACATCAGTGCACACCGGCACTGCATAGTATTTATCCAGTCTACACAATTTCTCTGGCACTGCAATTGTATCACAGTCATTCAGAGCAGCTAAAACCTCCCTGAGTAACACGCGGAGGTGTTCAAGCTTAAATTTAAATGTAGAGATATCAGAATCAGGTTGCATCATCTTCCCTGAGTCAGAAACATCACCCACAGAAAGAATCTTTCCTTCTTCAGTTTCTGCATATTGTGAGGCAGTATCAGACATAGCTCTTAAAGCGTCAGTATGCTCTGTATTTCATCTAATTCCAGAGCTATCTCGCTTTCCTCTAAATTCAGGTAGTCTGGCTAATACCGCTGACAGTGTATTATCCATGACTGCCGCCATGTCTTGTAAAGTAAACGCTATGGGCGCCCTAGATGTACTTGGCGCCATTTGAGCGTGAGTCCCTTGAGCATGAGTCAAAGGATCTGACACGTGGGGAGAGTTAGTCAGGATAACTTCCCCCTCGTCAGATTCCTCTGGTGATAAATTTTTTAAAGACAGAATATGATCTTTATTGCTTAAAGTGAAATCAGTACATTTGGTACACATTCTAAGAGGGGGTTCCACCATGGCTTTTAAACATAATGAACAAGGAGTTTCCTCTATGTCAGACATGTTTGTACAGACTAATAATGAGACTAGCAAGCTTGGAAAACACTTTAAATCAAGTTAACAAGCAAATATAAAAACCGGTACTGTGCCTTTAAGAGAAACAAATTTTGTCAGAATTTGAAAAACAGTGAAAAAAGGCAGTAAATCAAACGAAATTTTTACAGTGTGTATAATAAGATAACAGAGCATTGCACCCACTTGCAAATGGATGATTAACCCCTTAGTTCAAAAAATGGATCAAAAAAAAGTTTTTTAACAGTCACACCAAACTGCCACAGCCTTGCTGTGGGCCTAGTAACACAGTGGAAAGCCTCAGGAAACTGTTTCTAGGCAAATTTAAGCCAGCCATGTGGAAAAAACTAGGCCCCAATAAAGTTTTATCACCAAAGTATATATAAAAACGTTTAAACATGCCAGCCAACGTTTTATATTGTAAATATAAAAGAGTATTACCTCAGAAAGTAAGCATGATACAAGTCATTTTTAAATCACTGTATTCAGGCTTACCTTACATAAATTTGGCATCAGCAGCATTTTCTAGCATTCACATCTTCTAGAAAAATCTTAACTGCACATACCTCATAGCAGGATAACCTGCACGCCATTCCCCCGCTGAAGTTATCTCTCTCTTCAGTCATATGTGAGAACAGCAATGGATCTTAGTTACAA